>NC_140579.1:21562655-21721230 GCF_964204655.1 Triturus cristatus | reverse complement strand
CCCCCTCCTGCAGCAGCTGCACCTCCCAGTAATGTCTGCCGGAGGTGAACCCCTCGCTCCCCAGCACACAGTAGTACGAGGTGAATCTCTTGGGGGTGTCCGGCAGGCGCTGTGGTGTGTCCATCCGTCTCACACGTCGCCCCCCCTCAGACAGGAGGAGCCGAGGATGAGCCGTGTCAGGATCCAGAGTCACCATCACTGCAGAGAAGAGATTCACAATTAGAGATTTAACAACACAAAGAAAGGCTGTAATTACTGCTTCTGTTTTACATATGATTAATGTACACCACATCTGGAAGGAGCACGCGGCGCTAGAGAGCGCGGCACTAGACAGCTCACTACACTAAAGCGCACAGCCCTAGACTGCTCACTACACTAAAGTGTGCGGCACTAGACTGCTCACTGCACTAAAGAGAGCGGCACTAGACTGCTCACTACACTAAAGCGAGCTGCACTAGACTGCTCACTACACTAAAGCGAGCAGCACTAGACTGCTCACTACACTAAAGCGCACAGCCCTAGACTGCTCACTACACTAAAGTGTGCGGCACTAGACTGCTCACTGCACTAAAGAGAGCGGCACTAGACTGCTCACTACACTAAAGCGAGCGGCACTAGACTGCTCACTACACCAAAGCGCGCTGCACTAGACTGCTCACTAAAGCGAGCGGCACTAGACTGCTGACTACACTAAAGCGTGCGGCACTAGACTACTCACTACACTAAAGCGTGCTGCACTACACTGCTCACTACACTAAAGCGTGCGGCACTACACTGCTCACTACACTAAAGCGCGCTGCACTAGACTGCTCACTACACTACAGCGTTCAGCACTAGACTGCTCACTACACTAAAGCGTTCGGCACTAGACTGCTCACTACACTAAAGCGTGCAGCACTAGACTACTCACTACACTAAAGCGTGCTGCACTAGACTGATCACTACACTAAAGCGTACTGCACTAGACTGCTCACTACACTAAAGCGTGCTGCACTAGACTGCTCACTACACTAAAGCGTACGGCACTAGACTGCTCACTACACTAAAGCATATGGCACTAGACTGCTCACTACACTAAAGCGCGCTGCACTAGCCTGCTCACTACACTAAAGCGTGCTGCACTAGACTGCTCAGTACACTAAAGCGTATGGCACTAGACTGCTCACTACACTAAAGCATGCGACACTAGACTGATCACTACACTAAAGCGAGCGGCACTAGACCGCTCACACACTAAAGCACGCAACAGTAGACTGCTCACTGCACTAAAGCGCGCAGCACTAGACTGCTCACTACACTAAAGCATGCAGCACTACACTGCTCACTACACTAAAGCGCGCAACACTAAACTGCTCACTACACTAAAGCGTGCGGCACTAGACTACTCACTACACTAGAGCGCGTATTCATCCAGAGAACACACTACACTGAACAGCACACTGCACTACATAGGACATTCTACTACACACTACACGCAGCATACAACATTGCTCTACCACACATGACGCACACTACAATAGCAGAGAGTAACAGTAACTCGATTAGATGATACGGAGTGATAGCTACTCCAAGGTTTACTGTACTAATCAGTACTCTCTAATAGATAGTACAGAGTAACAGAGCTACTAGAAGGTATACAGTACTAGTCAGTACAGTGCATTAGATGGCACAGAGTGACAGAACCACTATAAGGAAACAGTAGTAGTCAGTACACTAGTGAGAGAGCTATGAGAAGGTATACAGTACTAGTCAGTACACTGAATGAAATGGCACAGAGTAACAGAGATACTCCAAGGCATACTGGACTAGTCAGTACTCTATAATAGATAGTACAGAGTAACAGAGCTGCTACAAGGAAAACAGTACTAGTCAGTACTATATATAAGATAGTACAGAGCAAGAGAACTACTCGAAAATATAGAGTACTTTTCAGTACACTGCATTAGGTGGCACAGAGCTACTCCAAGGTATACAGTACTAGTCAGTACACTTTATTTGATGTTACGGAGTAACAGAGACCCTCGAAGCCACACTGTACTAGTCAGTACACTGCACTACAAGGTAGAGAGTAACAGAGCTACTAGAAGTGCGATGTGCTAGTCAGTACCCTGCATTAGATGGCACCGAGTAGGAGCACGACTAGAAGATGTAGAGTACTGGTCAGTAACCAGCACTGGAAAATACAGAGTTAGAGTGATAATAGAAGGTATACTATAGTAGTCCGTACACTGCAGTAGATGGTGCAGAGCGACCGAGCGACCAAGGCAAACTGTACTAGTCACTAAACTGCAGTAGATGGAACAGAGTTTAAGAGCTGCTCCATGGTATTCTGTACTACTCAGTACACTGCAACACATAGTACAGAGGAACAGAGTTAGTCCAACGCATACTGTACAAGTCAATACTCTACATTAGATGGTAAGGGAGTACCAGAGCTACTGGAAGGAATACAGTGCTGCTCAGTACACTGTATTAGATGGCACAGAGTGACAGAACTACTCCAAGGTATACAGTACCAGTCAGTACACTGCATTGGATGCTGCTGAGTAGGAGAGCTACTAGAAGGTATAAAGCACACTGAATTGTATGTTACAAAGAAACAAAGCAACTCCAAGGCATACTACACTAGTTAGTACACTGCAGTAGATGGAACAAAGTAACAGAGCGACTCCAAGGTATTGAATATGCTACTTACCAGTATGCATCTGTTCTTGGCATGTAGGGCTGCTGACATTCATATCTGTGCATAGATCGCCGCCTAGTGCACAGATATGAATTCAGCAGCCCACATGCCTCGAACATGGATGTAATAGCGACGATCCTAGTGTACTTGATACTATCTCCAGTGAACTCGCTCACTGGCCTCTTCCACTTATTCTGTGCGGGGGCTATAATATTAACTTACCCAGTGATTGGTCTCCAGAGGCCTGATGGAGATACACTGCAGTAGATGATACGGAGTAACAGAGCTACTCCAAGGTATACAGCGCTACTCAGTACATTGTATTAGATGGTACAGAGTGACAGACATACCCAAAGGTGTAATGTATTAGTCAGTACACTGAATCGGATGGCACAGAGTGACAGAGCTATTAGAAGGTATACTGTACTAATCAGCGCACTGTATCAGATGGTACAGACTGACAGACCTACCCAAAGGTGTAATGTATTAGTCAGTACAGTGAATCAGATGGCACAGAGTGACAGAGCTACACTAGGTATACTGTACTAGTCAGTACACTGCATTAGATTGTGTAGAGTGATAGAGCTATTCTAAGTTAGACTGTACTAGACAGTACACTGCCCTAGAAGGCACAGAGTAACAGAGCTACTCCAAGCTATACAGTAGTAGTCAGTACACTGTATTAGATGGTACAGAGTGACAGATCTACTCCAAGGTATACAGTGATAGTCGGTACACTGCAGTGGATGGTACAATGTGACAGAGCTACTAGAAGGTGTACTGTACTAGTGACTACTCTGTATTATAAGATACAGAGTGACAGAGCTACTCCAAGTTATACTGTACTAGCGACTCATTGTAGGTGCATGCACCAGGTCATTGTAGGTGCATGCGCTAGGTCAGTGTAGGTGCATGTGTTAGGTCAGTGTAGGTGCATGCGCTAGGTCAGTGTAGGTGCATGTGTTAGGTCAGTGTAGGTGCATGCTCTAGGTCAGTTTAGACGCATGCGCTAGGTCAGTGTAGGTGCATGCGCTAGGCCAGTTTAGACGCATGCGCTAGGTCAGTGTAGGTGCATGCTCTAGGTCAGTGTAGGTGCATGCGCTAGGCCAGTTTAGACGCATGCTCTAGGTCAGTGTAGGTGCATGCACTAGGTCAGTGGAGGTGCATGCTCTAGGTCAGTGTAGGTGCATGCTCTAGGTCAGTGTAGGTGCATGCACTAGGTCAGTGTAGGTGCATGTGCTAGGTCAGTGTAGGTGCATGCTCTAGGTCAGTGTAGGTGCATGCACTAGGTCAGTGTAGGTGCATGGACTAGGTCAGTGTAGGTGCATGCTCTAGGTCAGTGTAGGTACATGGACTAGGTCAGTGTAGGTGCATGCTCTAGATCAGTGTGGGTGCATGCTCTAGGTCAGTGTGGGTGCATGCTCTAGGTCAGTGTAGGTGCATGTGCTAGGTCAGTGTAGGTGCATGCTCTAGGTCAGTGTGGGTGCATGCTCTAGGTCAGTGTGGGTGCATGCACTAGGTCAGTGGAGGTGCATGCTCTAGGTCAGTGTAGGTGCATGCTCAGGGTCAGTGTAGGTGCATGCACTAGGTCAGTGTAGGTGCATGCTCTAGGTCAGTGTAGGTGCATGCACTAGATCAGTGGAGGTGCATGCTCTAGGTCAGTGTAGGTGCATGCTCTAGGTCAGTGTAGATGCTTGTGCTAGGTCAGACTAGGTGCATGCGCTAGGTCAGTGTAGATGCATGAGCTGGGTCCGTGTAGATGCATGCGCTAGGTCAGTGTAGGTTCATGCGCTAGGTCAGTGTAGGTGCATGTGCTAGGTCAGTGTAGGTGCATGCGCTAGGTCAGTGTAGGTTCATGCGCTAGGTCAGTGGAGGTGCATGCTCTAGGTCAGTGTAGGTGCATGCTCTAGGTCAGTGTAGGTGCATGCACTAGGTCAGTGTAGGTGCATGGACTAGGTCAGTGTAGGTGCATGCTCTAGGTCAGTGTAGGTGCATGCTCTAGATCAGTGTGGGTGCATGTTCTAGGTCAGTGTGGGTGCATGCTCTAGGTCAGTGTAGGTGCATGTGCTAGGTCAGTGTAGGTGCATGCTCTAGGTCAGTGTGGGTGCATGCTCTAGGTCAGTGTAGGTGCATGCACTAGGTCAGTGGAGGTGCATGCTCTAGGTCAGTGTAGGTGCATGCTCTAGGTCAGTGTAGGTGCATGCACTAGGCCAGTGTAGGTGCATTCTCTAGGTCAGTGTAGGTGCATGAACTAGGTCAGTGTAGGTGCATGCGCTAGGTCAGTGTAGATGCATGCGCTAGGTCAGTGGAGGTGCATGCTATAGGTCAGTGGAGGTGCATGCTCTAGGTCAGTGGAGGTGCATGCTCTAGGTCAGTGTAGGTGCATGCTCTAGGTCAGTGTAGGTGCATGCTCTAGGTCAGACTAGGTGCATGCGCTAGGTCAGTGTAGATGCATGAGCTGGGTCCGTGTAGATGCATGCGCTAGGTCAGTGTAGGTTCATGCGCTAGGTCAGTGTAGGTGCATGTGCTAGGTCAGTGTAGATGCATGAGCTGGGTCCGTGTAGATGCATGCACTAGGTCAGTGTAGGTTCATGCGCTAGGTCAGTGTAGGTGCATGTGCTAGGTCAGTGTAGTTGCATGCGTTGGGTCCGTGTAGATGCTTGTGCTAGGTTAGTGTAAGTGCATGTGCTAGGTCAGTGTAGTTGCATGAGCTGGGTCCATGTAGATGCATGCGCTAGGTCAGTGTAGGTGCATGTGCTAGGTCAGTGTAGGTGCATGCGTTGGGTCCGTGTAGATGCACGCACTAGGTCCCTGTTGGTGCTAAAACTCTGGGAAATAGAATGTTATGTGGTAAATACCAAATTCTGAGGTAATTCCCCTTTCAAAAGTCCCAGAATACTGCAGGAACTGAGTTGCTCGCAATTGTCAAGCCTAGCAGTATCATTAATGTGAGGTGTGAAATTACAGCATCTGAATTTCCGATAAACTTAGTATGAATGTCCAAGGGGAAGAATGATTTAAACAAAGGAAATGCGGCAGCACGTATACAGAATGGAGATAAGTAGAAATCTAGAAAAATCTGGAAAAGACAAAGTTTAGAGACACAAATCAAGTAACTGTACCCTGACGTGAGTGCACGTTACCAATAAATGCCATACGATACCATACCATACCATACCACACCAAACCATACCATACCATACCACACCATACCATAGCACACCACACCATACCATTCCGCCATCCGATTCCATCCATTACCACCATACCAAACCATCCCATACCATTATACCATATGATACCATGATCTCACCCTATAGTACACCACACGATCATAACATTCCATACCATGCCATCCCAGAATATTCTATACATACCGTACTATTCCGTATCACACCACACCATACCATAGCATACCACACCACACCATACCATAGCCCACCATACCATACCACACCACACCATACCACAGCACACCACACCACACCACACCATAGCACACCACACCATACCACACCATACCATAGCACACCACACCATACCACACCATACCATAGCACACAACACCATACCATTGCACACCACACCATACCATAACATGCCACAACATACCATAGCCCACCACACCATACCATAGCACACCACGCCACACCGTACCATAGCCCACCACACCATACCACAGCACACCACACCATACCATAGCACACCACACCATAGCACACCATATCATTTTCATGACCAGTAATATTCAGAGCTAATCATCGCAATGGTATTTACCTTTATAACTCTTCACCACCACCTCTGGGATCTGAATCTTCACATTATTACACCTGTAATAACACACACATCATCTTTGTATTAAAGAGCAATGACAGCTACAGGAACAAAGGATGAACATCACATAGGACCTGTATTTGAAATAAGATTCTGTATTAAGAGCAGCGCCTGCGGACTAGAGCTCAGTGTGAGTTACTGTTCATAAACTACAGTCAAAGCTCTAACGATATCCAAAAGTACCTTTAACATCTTATGGCAGGATGTGGGTGTTCTATGGCAGATGGCTCAGTGAGACCAGCGCGCTTTATATGATGCTCGTTGTGGGTCTTCTAGGAGCGGCCGTTGGCTGAGTGAGAGGGGGGGGCTTACTAACAGGTTACATCTGCTCCTGGTGGGGTCTTGTGTATATACTTAATAAATACCTTCCTACCTGAGGTCCACATGAATTCCTGACAGCGCCCACAACACAACATTGTCACATCCAATCCCTGCCAGTGTAAACCGTGTTACCATTCCTCTACAACCAAAATGTAGGGTAGCTTTAGTGGGATATACAAGAAAGATTTGAACCCAGATGTTAGTAATGAAAAACTGGTTGCAAAACAAAAACTCCCATGTCTTACGGAACAGCAGATTTTAGGCCGTAGGGGAGGATCACAGAGGGAGCGATAAGTGAACAGGTTCGGAGGCTCAGTAAAGGGAAAGCAGCAGGCCCAGAGGGGATCCCATCTGAATCCTCTTTCTGTTTCTGGGTATCTTATTTTAATGAGATCTCTCTGGAAGGCTGTTAAATTCCACCTTCCTAATATGAGGCACCTGTTAGCAGATTCCTACAGACCTATATCTTAATTGAACTGTGATTACAAAATGATTCCAGGAATTTTGGCTAAGAGATTGTCAGATGTCCTTCAAAAGTTGATCCATTTCGATCAAAAGTGGTTTGTGCCTGGAAGGAAGCTGTATGAATTAATGCATTGACTTGTCGATGCGAATGATATGGCCGAGGCCTCTAATCTCCTGTTGACAATGGCAAGAAGAAAAAGGTATCCCACTGTTAATTAGGAAAAAAAATCGATGCTGATATGACAAATGATACATTCATTTATGTGACCAAGATCTTGTCCTTATTAACAGATTCACCCGTTGTGAACGCCACATCAACCCCGACACGCAAATACGTAGTCCGGCAAGCACTGAGACCGAGGCCCAAGGTTACTGATTGACAGGCCACAGGTGGGGTGGCACGTAGCCGGCAGACAAATGCATGGACGGGAAACCCGAGATCAATTTTACGGATTAGTGAACCGACACTACAATGGTTAAGGGAGATTGGCCCCAATAAAGCACGCATGGCTGGAGGGGGTACGCGCGCTCCAAAAACAGCATAAAGTCAGATGCCACATGAATTAGGAACATAGAGCCAATCAGATCGCAGCACACGCAGTGATCACGTGCTCCCCGTGCCAGACATCTGGACACTTTAACCACTGGCCGCATTTTGTCCATGGAAAGTCGAGGCCCACCTGGAGTATCCATGAAAATGTATGTTCGAGGCATATGAGCTGCAGATTGTACACTTTTGCATAGATCGCCATCTGGTGTTGGGCCCGGATGTTTGCAGTTTGTTTTTCTTCTTGGACAGTCTTTGGAAGTCACGAGTTCGGTGACTCCTCCTTCGGTCCGTACTGCGCATGGGCTTCGGCTCCATCCTCAGATTGTTTTTCGCCAGCAGGGAAAAGATGGAGCGTATTTCCGAAATGGGAACAACAAAAGGGTATTTTGAAGCAGTGGTTATTTGCACAAGTCCATATATCTGCTATACCAGCAAGTGAATTAGAGGGCTTTTTTGAAAATTATACTTTTTTACACACTGTCCTACATTTCGAAGGGATAAATGCATAGAAAGTCAATTGGCAAAAACACTTCTTTTACTATTCTATGTTTCCCGAAGTCTCCCAGCAAAAATGGTGCCTCACTTGTGTGGGTAGGCCTAGTGCCAGCGACAGGAAACGTCCCGAAACACAACATGGACACACCACATTTTTACAGTGAAAACTGACCCTTTCTTTGTGAAGTGCCTAGCTGTAGATTCTGAGCCCAAGCTCTGCCGGCACCTAGGGAAACCTAGCAAACCTATACATTTTTGAAAACTAGACACCCAGTGGAATCCAGGATGGGGTGACTAGTGTCGCTTTTACCAGGTTCTCTTACCCAGAATTCCTTGCCAACCTCAAACTTTATAAAACAAACACATTTTCTTCACATTTCTGTGATGGAAAGTTCTGGAATTTGCGTGGATCCACAAAATTCCACACACCCTGCATTCCCCAAAGTCTTCAGATAAAAAAGATTCCTCACTTGTATGGGTAGGCCTGGTGTCCATGACAGGAAACGGCGCAAAACACAACATGGATACACCACATTTTTACAGTGAAAACCTACCCTTTTTTTGCAAAGTGCCTAGCTGTAGACTTTGAACTCCTAGCTCTGCTGGCACCCATGTAAACCTAGCAAACATATAACATTTTGAAAATTAGACATCCAGGGGAATCCAGGATGGGGTGACTTGTGTGGCTTCCACCAGGTTCTCTTCCCAGAATCCCTTGCAAACCTAGGTGAGGTATCATTATTTGCTCGGGAGAACAAGGAGAATGTTGGGTGGTAGGACATTTGTGCCGGCATGGTGATCCCACGCAAAAAATTACAGAGAAAGTGATCATTTTTACTTACATTTGAGGTTTGCAGGGGATTCTGGGTAAGAAAACGTTGAGGGATCTACGCATTCCATATCTCATTGGACTCCCCGAGTTGTCTAGTTTTCAGAAATGTGTGGGTTTGGTAGGTTCCCCTAGATGGCCTCGATCCCAGGGGCAAAAAATCCCCGGTGCCCCCTCCCTGCAAAACCAGGTCGTTTTATGATGGGTAATTTTGAAGTCTCCACAATATGTTTTGGGCCCTTGCCTGTCATGGGTACTTGACCCACCCACACGAGTGAGGTATCATTTTTATCGGGAGACCTGGGGGAGCGCTGAGTGTCAGGAAACTTGTGTCAGTCCTGTGATCCTAGAACTTTCTTACACAGACATTTGAGAACATTTTGATTTTTTTCAGCAAAATTTGAGGTTTGCAGGGGATTCTGGCTAGGGAAACATTGGGGGATCCACGCAAGCCATACCTCCCTGGACTCTCCCGGGTCTCTATTTTTCAGAAATGTGTGGGTTTGGTAGGTTACCCTAGATGGCCTCTTTTGGTATTATACTGACCGATCACCACCAGTCAGTCATAAAATGCTTCTTGCTTATTTCCCACTCCACTAGGAAATTCACCAGACAAATATTCATACATTGGCCCTTTTAATTGTATTGCACTACACATGTAATCACTTCCCTCGTTTCACCTGGGTGATCAGTTTCCATTCTGAACTGGTCTACTTTAATATGTTGTTATTTACACTGCCCTTTCTACTACTCAGGAGATTTCGCTCTCCTTGCGGTGTACTAATGTTTACTTTTCCGCACACTACTATTTTTCCCTCAGCATGGTCGAATATACATACAATTTTATATATATTTTAAATAGATTCTGACAAGATCTGCTCTGCATCTCTCGGACTACTTTTGGACATTGTCCTTACTACAGGGCGCTCTGGTATTCTATATTCTTATTAAATCTCACTACTAAAGTTTATTCTATCCTTGCATGCAAAATGGAACACTAAACATGCATATTTCTTCGTATCTCATAGAGAACAATGCATGCAAAATCTAGTTTTTCGCTTGTATTATAATATTTACTGGGATTCTCAATGGCCCCCTTCCTTGGGTTCTCATCTTTCGGTCAACATCGGCAATCATGGGTAACACTTTTTATGGCTTTGGGTGAGCTGACGCTACAATGCATTTTTACACAATATCCCCAGTGCGTTGTGACCGGCATATAGAATCTCATGTCACTATTTTCCTTCGCCTCATCACTGCTATTTGAAGTTTTGACATGTAAGAATTTTACGTAAAAGATTTCATGAGAGATGATGTTCCATTCCAATGTATGTATTTTTTCTGCAGCCTTGACAAAGCCCAATGGACGAAACACGTGTCAGCTGCTTGTGCTCGTATAGACCAGATATTGGCCGTTCCTGCTTATATATAAACCGAACATTGTGGAAACCACAAATGGAATAAAATAACTTCACAAAAAAGAACAAAACATTTGATGGACTTCACATTAGGACTACTTTATTTATTAAATGGCCTTTCTACGTGTGCTCTAGTACTTATTATTTTGTATAATTGTTGCCAAGGACACTGTCCTAAGCCGGTGAACACCCTCGGTGGCAGGGTGTCTGCCGTACCATGGTGGCACCTCTACCCCACATGAAGATATATGTGTCTGATCCAACATCCCTAACAATAGTGCTGAAAATTGGATCTGCAATTGTTGTGAGCAGAGCCACCATATTTATTTATTTAAAGGTTTTGTAGAGCGCGTAGTAACCCTAGAGCATCCCAGCGCTAAACCTGAAATTCCGAGGGTATCACCAGTGGGGGAGTTTTATGGATGAGGAAAGAGGAGGGTCTTCAGTGATTTTCTAAACTGAAGAAGATTGGGTTCTAATCTCAATCGTTTTGGGAGGTTGTTCCAGCGTTTGGCCGTGTGGACCGAGAAGCGGCGGCCACCGGTCCTGGCTTTTTTGACTCTGGGGACTGTGATGAGATTTCCTCCACTGGACCGGAGGGCCCTTTCTGCTTTGTAAGGGATAATGAATTCCTTGAGGAGGGGAGGGCCATTGTTGTTCAGGGTTTTGTGGGCCAGACAGAGAGCCTTAAAGGCCACTCTTTCTCTGACTGGGAGCCAATGGAGAGACTCGAGGGCTGGTTTAGCAGATGATCTTGCTGGTGTACCAGTCAGAAGGCGCGCGGCGGCATTTTGGACTTTCTGCAAGGTGTTGAGCGTGGCTTCGGGAGCTCCCAAGTAAATAGCATTGCAGTAGTCTAGTCTCGCCAGAATGAGGCCCTGAATGAGAAGTTTCTTGGCGTTCGCTGGGAGCAACGGGAAGACCTTTCTGCAGGCTCTAAGGAGTCCGAAGCATGTTCCTGCAGTTTTTGTTGCCTGCGTTCTAAAGCTTAGGTCGTTATCGATCCAAACGCCTAGGCTTTTTACCTCTTCCTTAGCGGTGGGGGGATTGCCCAGGCAGTCGGGCCAGAGGTGAGGCGGCAGGGAGGGTCCTTTGTGGCCGAGAATCAGTATCTCGGTCTTTGAGCCGTTTAATTTTAGTGATGAGAGGTTCATCCAGCGGTGGACTTCAGTGAGACAGCTATGAAGGTCCGAGGGGGCGTGGTGGGGGTGTGAGAGGGTAACCACCAGCTGGGTATCGTCCGCGTTAACCAGTTTATCCAGTGGGGCCATGTAAACGTTAAATAACGTAGGGCTTAAAGATGAGCCCTGCGGTACTCCACAGCGGAGGGGGATAACGGGTGAGTGGCTGTCGTTCTCCCAGACTTGAAAAGAACGGCCTGTAAGAAAGGATTTTAACCATTTCAAGGCCGTGCCCCTTACTCCGATTTCTCCCAGTCGTTGGATAAGGGTAGGATGGTCCACAGTGTCGAAGGCCGCACTGAGGTCCAGGAGGATCACTGCCACTGAACCTCCTGTGTCCAGAATGCTTCTGGCCTTCTCCACTGCTGCCAGGAGGGCGATGTCAGTGCCCTGTCCTGGGCGGAACCCTGTCTGGGAGACCCCTAGTAGATTGTTGCTGTCCAGGAATAGTGACAGTTGTTTGTTCACTATCTTTTCCGCGATCTTACTGTTGCCTGGGAGGAGGGAGATGGGTCTGTAATTGGAGAGGTCCTGTGGGTCTAACGAGGGTTTCTTTAGAAGGCCTTTGACCGCTGCCGTCTTCCAGCTAGGGGGTACTGTGCCCTGCAGGAAGGAGGAGTTGATCAGTGCCGTGAGGGGGGGTGTGATGGTGCTAGTCACTTTTTTCAGGAAGCGGAGGGGTGCAGGGTCGAGTGGGGACCCACTTTTGATTGAGGCCAGTGTTGTCTCAACCTCTTCCGTGGTGACTGGGCCAAAGGCGTCCAGGGGGGGGGGGTTGTCAAGTTGGTGGAGAGGATGGGTAGTGGAGTTTATGCGAGCCCTGTCCGTGTACCCCGGTACGGGGGGGGGAATGGCATGGAGGATTTTTTTTATTTTCTCGTCAAAGAAGGTGGCAAGATTTGTACATTTGCTTTCCGCTTCTTTGGGATCGAGTGGCTTGAGAGGGGGGACAGGGGCATGCAGGAGTTTTTTTAGGACGGCGAAGGTTTCGTGGGCCGAACATGCGGCATTTTTAATTCTACTCTCGTAGAAAACAGATTTGGTGTTACGTAACTGCTTTTTGTAGATATTTATAGAGGTACGAAATATATCTTTTTTCTCTGCCGTTTTGTCCTTCCTCCAAGAGCGTTCGTTCCTCTTGCAGGCCTTCCGCAGAAGGTTAAGTTCAGGGGTGTACCATGGGGACGGATTGACTCTCTTGGTGCGTTTCAGGGAGCTGGTTTTTGGCAGGATGGTGTCAAGGGATTGGGTGTTGAATTCTTTGTCCGCAACTATGGTGTCTTGAGAGGGAAGAGGGACGTTTTCCCTTAGTTTGGCTGCCCATTCGTCCGGGTCCAGTTTGTGCCATCGTCTTGTCCTTATTCTTATTTTGGGGGATAGAGGGGGCGGAGAGTTGATCGCCCATACGAAGGGGACCAGGAAATGATCTGTCCAGGGGAGGGGGACGTGATCAAGGGTTTTCAAGTCTGGGATGTTTGTAAATATGGGGTCGAGCAATTGCCCTCTGTCATGAGTGGCCTGTCGATTTTTTAGGTCGAGGCCGGTGGAGGTGATGTCCTGTAGCAGTTCTATCGCTTGCTTGTCGGCCGGGTCCAGAAAGTGGACATTAAGGTCCCCCAAAAGTAGGTAGTTGGAGGAGGATGTGCACTCAATGGAGATCTTATCGATGATTTTACTTGGAAATTCGGCCAAATGGCCTGGAGGGCGGTATACAAGAGTTCCAGACAGTGAGGTAACTGGGGAGATTTGTATGGCAAAGTTACAGCTTTCACATCCCTTGATGTTGCCATCCGAAGTTCTGCAAGTAAAAACGTCCTTGTAAATTATGGCTAGTCCACCACCTCTCCCCTCTGATCTGTTCAGTGAACACATAAGGTACCCGGGAGGGAGTGCAAGGACTATGTCGGGGCCATTGCTGGACGTAATCCATGTTTCAGTTAGAAACAAGATGTCTGTTGCATGGTTGGTGATTAAAAGGTTGATTTCGTGCGCGTGCTTCACGAGCGACCTACAGTTAAGTAAGCCAAGTTGCAGTCCGCCAGGTGCCGAGTCCGGGCCGACAGGGTTACAAAGGTTACATCTAATGAAGGGGTTACCGTCCGTCAAAGTGCGCGAGCAGGAGGGGTGTTTCTGGGTTTTTAAAGCTAACAGCTTATCCCGGGGGTATATCAGGTTGTTCCTGGGTAGGATGGGCATAGTGGTGCGGCCTAGGGCCGGCTGGGCCCGGACGGGCCAAGACGGGCTTGCCTTTGGCGCGCCTTCGGCGCGCTGACGGTGCGCCCGCTGCGCCCGTCCGCTGCGCGTACGGTGTAAGCACATACTATCAAGGGGAGCGAGGGTGGGGGGCGTGGCCTCGAGTGGGCGTGGCCTCGCGTCTCGCGGTCGATGGCGGCGAGAGTAGTGAGGGAAGTGATTTGCACCGACAGCGCTCAAATCGGCTGTGCAGCGAGTGACTTCCCAGCAGTTTCCTAACTGCCAAGAGCGGCGAGCTTCTAAAATTTACAGGTAAATGGTGACACAATTTTTTAAATCCGAGCAAACAAACTCCCGGCTAATTCGCCTCAGGAGGAAACAGGTTCTGTCTCAAAGCGCTCGCATTCAGCGCTTTAAGTGCGGGGTGGGGGGGGGCGTGGCCTCGAGTGGGCGTGGCCTCGCATCTCGCGGTCGATGGCGGCGAGAGTAGTGAGGGAAAGTGATTTGCACCGACAGCGCTCAAATCGGCTGTGCAGCGAGTGACTTCCCAGCAGTTTCCTAACTGCCAAGAGCGGCGAGCTTCTAAAATTTACAGGTAAATGGTGACACAATTTTTAAAATCAGAGCAAACAAACTCCCGGCTAATTCGCCTCAGGAGGAAACAGGTTCTGCATATGTTCTGCATATGTGTCTCTATAGTTAGGAAATGATGTCTTAGTTTATGCACAACTCTGAATTGAGGAAACCCCGGGGGGACTTTTCCAGAATGGGCTTGCTTTTTCAGTATGTTCAGGGTACTTTTCGTACGACTTCAGTTAAGCTTTAAAGATACAAATATGTTTTGTGAGGACAGCAGCTCATTTCTGTGGCAATTATTTCAGGACTCAAAAGAGTTTGCTGAAAACTTGCAGGGATTTATGAAAATTTATGAGAGTTTCCTGATGACGCAGGGGAGGTTTCTGAGGACTTGAGATGTTTTTTGAGAATGTAAAGTGATTTTATGAGGATCTGAAAGTTTCCTAACACTTTGTGTGAGCTCAGCAGTGGCATTTACACACAGCAGCATTGAGACCTGCTCCTTACACACTGACAGGAGGATAATAAACCGGCCTTACCTGCTTAGGGTGCTTCTGACATCCTGCAAAACAGAGAAACAAACACAGTGAAATCCGTTTCCACAGGAGATGTTAAAGTTATGGCAGTATTTTTGGGAGTGAAACACTTAACTATGTATGGTTAGAAAACAGTGACTGGGGTCACATGATACAGCACATTCTAGGGTATCGCATGACTAAGCACAAAATGTGATATTCTGAATGAGGTCACAAGATATAACTGAGACTGATATTCGGAATGGTGATGACAATGCACAGTGTCATTCCGAATGGAGTCACAAAACAGCACATTCAGATATTCTGAATGAGGTCACTTGACTCGTTGTATAATGTTCTCAAGCATCATTTAGGGATTGCCAGGGGTCGCAGCTGTGACTCCAGGCTTGCCCCTTGTGACCCCTGGCACTGCTTGTGCGACCTCTGGCTTCAGAGGTACCAAATGAGTACCAAGAACACACAGGCAGGTTATCCTGAAGGGAGCCGTGCTCCGCCTTTGTTTTCAGCCACTTTTATATTACACTAATAGTGAATGATAGATTATTATTCACTGTTAGTGTGATAAAAAATGGGGATCTAGAATGAGTACTTCTGTGGCAGATGACAAATAAAAAATGCTTTTAAATGTATGTAGGGTACGTGCTTGGGGATCGGAGTGTGGTTGTGTGTTTGTGAGTGTGTTTGTATGTGTGAGCATGAGTGTGTGTAAGTAACAGTGAGTGTCAGTGACAGGTAGTGTGTGAGAGCCACTAAAAGGGAGTGAGTGAGAATAAGTGAGGATGAGTGGCAGTGAGTATGAGTGAGTCAGAATGTGCAACAATGAGAGTGCACGAGTGAAAATGTATGAGTGAGTAAGAGTTGGAGTGAGTGTGAGTGTGAGTGAAGGAGAGAGAATGAGTGATACAGAGTGTGTGAGAATGACACGAGTAAGAGCAAGTGAGTATGAGTAAGTATGTTGGAGTCAGAGTAAGAATGAGTGAGAGTGAGGTAGACTGAGTGAGAATGAATGAATGAGTGTGGTTGAGTAAATGAGAGTGAGAATATGATGTAATGCTTGCCAGTCTGCCATTGGCCCTTACATACTGAAGGTAATTTGTGGCTTATAAAGGGACCTATGGAAACATTCTACTGCTGGAATACTGGGGGCAATTGCTGGCATGGACAGGCACCTGTGAAAACCACTGCTACTGGCACACTGGAGGCAACTGGAGGCATGAACAGGCAACTGTGAAAACCACTACTACTGGCAGACTGGAGGCAATGTTTGGCATAGGGGGTAACTGTGGCAAGATACTGGCACTAGCTCATTGGAGATGCTTCTTGGCATAAGGGAGGAAAACCATGACATAAGGGGGCAACAATCACAAAATTCTAGTCCTGATGTACTAGATTTAATTCCACCCAGGTGCGATTTCACCATGGGGGCATTGCCCCCCTGTATTTGCTGCCCCCCTGGACCCTAGTATGCATTTAGACAGTTTATATTCCCGGTGCTTAAATTACAGGGGTGGGCAGGCTGCACATTGCAAGCAGCAGACTTTCAATTTATGAGTGGGTGGGGGCGGAGCGTCATTATAGACGTCACTGGAAGAGCCAGCGACCCTGGTCTCCTAAGGAGCGCTTACTTTGCCTGCTCCAGCCAATCCCCACGCTGCTCTTATGCTGTGAAACAGCTTCTGGATTGGCTCAAGAGGCGAAGAGTTGGCCTAGTCTCTGAGGCAGCAGGTTTGGCTTTACAGAAGGACATGGCCAATCACAGCATGGCTTTATTATGGAGCCACGCAGTGGTTGGTTATTCTCTATCCCTTGCTGCCTTTCCTTCAGTCGCTCTACTGTTACCGCCTCATCATCATGCTCAGCCCAGGGAGTAGCAAAGACGAGGGTGAGAAGCGCCGCGAGTAAGTAACGGTTATGGTAATAAACTATTTCACAGGATTAATGTTTTCTCAAGATGTTTTACAAGACAGAAAATTAACCTTGTAAACAGACATGAGATGCCTGAGAAAACGATCAGAATATGGTAAAAAACATCATGAAAACGGGCTATGAAATTGAAGGGTGTCGAGAGATAAACAACAGATGAGTGAAAAATAAAATCACAACGGGAAGTCAGATGAGTGAGGCACAAAAATATACATTTGGTAAAATGTAGACTACATCACTTAAGTGAACCATGCAACCCCGGAGACGATCTAAGAAGGCCAAGCGGCACTAAAACGGTAATAAAGTACGACTTCAGGATGATAAAATTTCAGAATAATAAACAAGCGTCCCATGGCCGTATGTTGGTTTGTTACAGTAGGACTTCAGGATGATAAAATTTCAGGATAATAAGCAAGCGTCCCATAGCCGTATGTTGGTTCGTTACAGTAGGACTTCAGGATGATAAAATTTCAGGATGATAAGCAAGCGTCCCATAGCCGTATGTTGGTTCGTTACTGTAGGACTTCAGGATGATAAAATTTCAGGATAATAAGCAAGCGTCCCATAGCCGTATGTTGGTTCGTTACAGTAACACTTCAGGATGATAAAATTTCAGGATAATAAGCAAGCGTCCCATAGCCGTATGTTGGTTCGTTACAGTAGGACTTCAGGATGATAAAATTTCAGGATAATAAGCAAGCGTCCCATAGCCGTATGTTGGTTCGTTACTGTAAGACTTCAGGATGATAACATTTCAGAATAATAAGCAAGCATCCCGTGGGCGTATGTTGGTTCGTTACAGTAGGACTTCAGGATGATATATGTTTAATAATAAGCAAGCGTCCTGTGGTCGTACGTTGGCTAATTTTCAATGAAATTACTGTCTAGAATTATGGGGAGAAAATCCAGAAACATTTGAAGCAGGGGTCTCCAACGAGGTAGCTCACTGACAACCTATCAGTAGCTCGTAGCCTGAACCCACTTTTGTAGCCTGTCATAGCAGTTTTGTTTATTTTCTGGCCTTTTTGGCCTCTTATCCATTCCGGCCCGCTTTCGCACACACCAACTGCTCCCATTGGCTACTAAGCTTCACTGGGGAGTGGTGGGGCAAAGCGAGTGACGTCAGTCCTACATGAGCAGTGTTAGACTGCCCACCATCAGTAACTGGTGCGCTTCCAGTCCAGACTGGACAACAACGCACACGACAGCAAAGAGCTCTTCAGCATCGTGAAGGAACTCTCCAACCCCAACGCCTACGACGTCCCGCCCTCACAAGAACTGTGCAACGCTCTGGCAACCTTCTTCCACGAGAAGATAGCAGACATCAACATCCCGATCAACAAACCAACGTCAATGACGAAGAAACACACAAGGTCATGAACTCCATCCACTCTGGATCTCCGTCAGACCGTTGCCCTCACCACGTGTTCAACAAAGCCGACGCAACCATTGCACCCCAACTACGGAAGGTCATCAATGCCTCCTTCGAGACAGCCACATTCCCGGGCAGCTGGAAGCACGCCGAAATCAACGCCCTCCTCAAGAAGCCCAAGGCGGACCCAAAGACCTCAAGAACTTCCGACCCATCTCCCTCCTCCCGTTCCCGACGAAGGTCATCGAGAAAATCGTCAACGTGCAACTAACCCGCCACCTCGAAGACAACAACATCCTGGACCCGTCCCAGTCCGGGTTCAGACGAAACCACAGCATGGAAACAGCTCTCATCGCCGCCACAGATGACATCAGGAGACAACTCGACAACGGCGAAACTTCAGCCCTCATCCTCCTGGACCTTTCGGCCGCCTTCGACACGGTCTGCCATCGCACCCTAAAAACACACCCGCAAGAAGCCGGGATCCATGAGAAAGCCCTCAACTAGACCACATCCTTCCTCTCCGACAGAACCCAGAGAGTCCGACACCCACCCTTCCTATCCGAAGCCACCAACATCATCTGCGGTGTACCCCAGGGATCATCACTCAGCCTGACGCTGTTCAACATCTACATGGCCCCCCTCGCACAAGTAACCCGCCAGCACAACCCACCCAGCTCATCCCCTCCCTCACCAAGGACCCGCACACCGCCAAAACGAACCTCCACGAGGGAATGAAGGCCGTCGCCAAATGGATGCAGAGCAGCCACCTGAAACTGAACTCGGACAAGACGGAGGTCCTCATCCTCGGTTCCACCCCCTCGGCCGGGGACGACTCGTGGTGGCCTACAACGCTGGGAACGGCACCCACACCTAGCGACCACGCACGCAACCTCGGATTCATCCTCGACTCCTCCATCTCCATGTCGAAGCAGATCAACGCCGTCTCCTCCTCCTGCTACAACACCCTCCACATGCTCCGCAGGATCTACAAGTGGATCCCGTCCGAAACAAGGAGAACTGTTACACAGGCCCTCGTCATCAGCAGGCTGGACTACAGCAACGCACTCTACGCAGGAATCCCAGCCAAACTCCTGCATCGACTACAACGCATCTGTGAGAAGTTGGCCTGGCATATGCTGGTCACTAGTTCTAGTGGCCACCTTGCACCAGTCCAATTCGACTCTTGGTAGATAGGTTTAAAGACAACCTTTTAAAAGAAAGCTATCCTAGTGGTAGCTGTGGAGATCAGCCTTCAGGCTAAGTCTCTGAGGAATGTAAAGCAGCTTGTTTTACCTTATAATCTCTTGAATTACCAAATGAAAAGACACCACACAGGTATATATATGAAATATATATGTATTTATTACTAAATATACTCTACTAATCTCTTTATGAGATTAGTCCCAGGTAAACATTTAAAAGATCAACATTTCTCAACAAATTAAGCACATAAATCACTGTAGCCCTAGGGGCGTACCAGACCATATACTAAGTAAATGGTATAACAAATTCGACAAGCAAAATGAAGAGGCCTAGGGCCTTGGGAATCGCTGGGGCTTCACTGCTGTAGTGTTTTCAGGTAAGTAACTAGCCCACAGGGGACGCGTGCAGTGTCTAAACACGCACGCGAGTTTCTCATAGACTTCAATGCAAAAATGTCGCGTTTTGTATTTTAAAGTTTTAGGGCACTTCTGAGTGGACAACAAGCACACAACTTACAGGGTAAGTATTTCGATAGCCAATGCACACTTGGGCACCGTAATGCCAGAGTTACCTCACCCAGGGGGTCCGGGTGCACAGGTGTCCTTTGGTGTCGGGTCGCGATGCTGATTTTAATGGGAATCGAGGTGTTCTTGCTGCTTGTGTCGTCGAGAGAGGTGTCCGTTCGGTTCCAACGATGGATTGGAGTTGCAGGCGACCTGGAAATTGAGGGGACAGAGTTCAGAGTCACTTGCCAGTGACCGGTGGCCTTCAGGATAGATGACCACAACTGTCGCGTCGCTTTCGTCGCTGATGGTGTTTTGTCTCTTCGCCCACGCCGTCCAGGAGGGATCGATGATGACCAGCAGCTGGAGTTGGAGGGTCCCACGACGTCTGCAGCTGTTGGCCGTGTCGGCACTCGGATTGGAGCCAACAAACCTTGGCAACTGCAAGTCTCGGGGAGAGTGAAGATGGTGGATGGCTCAGACCAGCAAGGTCCGAGAGACTTACCCAGCAAGGGTAAGTGAGGGTAGGCCCAGAGCAACCAGGCCAGCCCTTGGAATAGTCGAGGATGTCTTCAGGAGGGCTACTAGCCAACGGGCAAGCAACCGCGAAGACGCCTTGGCAGGAAAACTTCAGCAACAGCCCACGGTCACTCAGGACGGGGTAGGCCGCTGATCTTCGGTTCAGTACCTGCTCAGGACTTGGACAGTAAGTGGTCCAAAGCACAGGTTTGTAGTTCGTCGTTCAGGGCTTGCACTCGAAATCAGTGCACGGTTCCCTGGTATTGTCGTTCCTCGTCACTCGTGGGGTCCAAACGCCACAGCTTCGCTGGGGACTCAAAATGGCCGTAGAGAGGTCAGGAAATCGACTTCAGGGGACGCAGGGACTTCGGGCTCCGGCGGGAGCGGTAAAGTTTGCAACCGTTGTTCAGTCCTTAAGGTGCCTGCAAAGCAGGGGAGCCACTCCTTGGCTCCAAGGGAGATCCTTCGGTCTTCTAAAGGTAGTAGAACATTGAAGGGACCGGATTCTTCTTTGTAGAGCGTCGTCCAGGTGTAATCTAAATTGCATTGGCAATGTTTGGTATCTTATACTGTAAAGATGGGAGGGACTAGCTCTATGGCCACTCCTCTAGGAGGGCCAGGGTAGGGGTGGTTACACCCACTTCCCTTTGTCCAGTTTCGCGCCAGGACAGGGGCAGAGGCCCCTGAACCGGTTTGAGCTGGCATATGCACAGAGGAGCCTACTGCTCCCCCAGTGCAGGACTTCAAAGGCACTCTAAGAGTGCACCCACCCAGCTCCAATACACTAAATCCTGTCTGGAAGGTTGTGACACCTCCCTGTGACAGGAAACCCTTTGTTGAGCTCCCTCCACTGCGAGTTTCGGTCAGCAGCAGGAGGGCAGCCCGGTGTCTGTGCTGGTGGCATCCATTTTGTGATGCCAGGGCTCTAGAAGATTTCTACCGTTTGGTACAGTGGGTACATGTCGTCCCCTCTAGTAGGGTGGGATCATACTCCCACACCAGTTACTGGTGTGGGGGTATGATTCCAAAACGTTTGACACCAAACACGACATGCTTTGATGCAGTCATTCCAAAGTTAGCATTAACCGGGAGGTTATAATGCACTTAAGAGTATATGGTTTAACCGCATCCACAAACAGCAGCAGAGAATAGACTCTGCCAGCTGCAGAGGGGTCCTGCTCAGGCAGAAGCACCCCCTCACATAGTAAACCACGCACCCTGCCCTTGGGATTGATAGGGCCTACCATAGGGGTGACTGATAGGTTTATATGTGTGTGTATGGTGAGATATAGAAACCTATACCTCAGTGAGGAGTGCTATCACTACCTCACACAGGCTGCAGTAGCAGGCATGTGGTGTCAGATTGAGAATGCTTCCCAGGGGTGGCATAATACATGCTGCAGCCCCTGGTAGGCCTGTGAAGTACCAATGCCCTAGGTACCTAAGGTACCATATACTAGGGGCCCACAAGGTACCACAGTATCCAATCACTAGTGCATCTAGTATGCACATCAAGTTGTTTAGAGAGATCAGGTAGACTGGGGCCCTGATTAGCAGGGACCCAGCCAGACTATAGCCAGAAACCAGTGTATACATCAGAAAAAAAGTGGGGGCAACACAAGAGACAACTCGACAACGGCGAAACTTCAGCCCTCATCCTCCTGGACCTTTCGGCCGCCTTCGACACGGTCTGCCATCGCACCCTAAAAACACACCCGCAAGAAGCCGGGATCCATGAGAAAGCCCTCAACTAGACCACATCCTTCCTCTCCGACAGAACCCAGAGAGTCCGACTCCCACCCTTCCTATCCGAAGCCACCAACATCATCTGCGGTGTACCCCAGGGATCATCACTCAGCCTGACGCTGTTCAACATCTACATGGCCCCCCTCGCACAAGTAACCTGCCAGCACAACCCACCCAGCTCATCCCCTCCCTCACCAAGGACCCGCACACCGCCAAAACGAACCTCCACGAGGGAATGAAGGCCGTCGCCAAATGGATGCAGAGCAGCCACCTGAAACTGAACTCGGACAAGACGGAGGTCCTCATCCTCGGTTCCACCCCCTCGGCCGGGGACGACTCGTGGTGGCCTACAACGCTGGGAACGGCACCCACACCTAGCGACCACGCACGCAACCTCGGATTCATCCTCGACTCCTCCATCTCCATGTCGAAGCAGATCAACGCCGTCTCCTCCTCCTGCTACAACACCCTCCACATGCTCCGCAGGATCTACAAGTGGATCCCGTCCGAAACAAGGAGAACTGTTACACAGGCCCTCGTCAGCAGCAGGCTGGACTACGGCAACGCACTCTACGCAGGAATCCCAGCCAAACTCCTGCATCGACTACAACGCATCCAAAACGCCTCTGCACATCTGATCCTCGACGTACCCCGACGCAGCCACATCACCCCCCACCTGAAAGACCTGCACTGGCTCCCCGTCGACAAGAGGATCACCTTCGAACTCCTCACCCATGCACACAAAGCACTCCACAACACCGGACCAGCCTACCTGAACGACAGACTCAACTACTACACCCCCACCCGCCAGCTCCTCTCAGCAAACCTCGCTGCTGTCCCCCGCATCCAACGAAGACCACCGGCAGCAGATCATTCCCCTACCTCGCCGCCAAGACATGGAACACACTCCCCACCCAGCTACGGCAGACCCAGGACCTGCTCACCTTCAGAAGACATCTCAAGACCTGGCTCTTCGAGCAGTAGCGGTTCCCCCCTCCCTTCAGCGCCTTGAGACCCTCACGGGTAAGTAGTGCGCTATACAAATTCCATTGATTGATTGATTGATTGATGTTGTCCGCTTTCCATTGGCTGATATACAAGGCGGGATATGCGTACACTGCCTCTGCCAGCCCCTGCGTGCAGCGACTCTGTCTTCAGCACTTGAATAATGTTGGTTTCGTAGTGCGGCGCCTGTGGACTTGAAACTTTCTCTAGAAGCAGAAGTGCATCAGCAGCTTTGCTAGTGTGGCACCTGTGGATGTGAAGCTTTCTCTAGAAACAGTAGTGCATCAGCTGCTTTGCTAGCGCGGTGCTTGTGGATGTGAAGCTTTCTCTAGAAGCAGAAGTGCATCAGCTGCTTTGCCAGTGCGGCGCCTATGGATGTGAAGCTTTCTCTTGAAACAGAAGTGCATCAGCTGCTTTGCTAGTGCGGCGCCTGTGGATGTGAAGCTTTCTCTAGAAACAGAAGTGCATCAGCTGCTTTGCTAGTGCGGCGCCTGTGGGTGTGAAGCTTTCTCTAGAAACAGAAGTGCATCAGTTGCTTTGCTAGTGCGGGGCCTGTGGATGTGAAGCTTTCTCTAGAAACAGAAGTGCATCAGCTGCTTTGCTAGTGCGGCGTCTGTAGATGTGAAGCTTTCTCTAGAAACAGAAGTGCATCAGCTGCTTTGCTAGTGCGGCGCCTGTGGATGTGAAGCTTTCTCTAGAAACAGGAGTGCATCAGCTGCTTTGCTAGTGCGGCGCCTGTGGATGTGAAGCTTTCTCTAGAAACAGAAGTGCATCAGCTGCTTTGCTAGTGCGGCGCCTGTGGATGTGAAGCTTTCTCTAGAAACAGAAGTGCATCGGCTGCTTAGTTAGTGCGGCGCCTGTGGATGAGAAGCTTTCTCTAGAAACAGAAGTGCATCAGCTGCTTTGCTAGTGCGGCGCCTGTGGATATGAAGCTTTCTCTAGAAACAGAAGTGCATCAGCTGCTTTGCTAGTGCGGCGCCAGTGGATGTGAAGCTTTCTCTAGAAACAGAAGTGCATCAGCTGCTTTGCTAGTGCGGCGCCTGTGGATGTGAAGCTTTCTCTAGAAACAGAAGTGCATCAGCTGCTTTGCTAGTGCGGCGCTTGTGGATGTGAAGTTATCTCTGGAAACAGAAGTGCATCAGCTGCTTTGCTAGTGCAGCGCCTGTGGATGTGAAGCTTTCTCTAGAACCAGAAGTGCATCAGCTGCTTTGCTAGTGTGGCACCTGTGGATGTGAAGCTTTCTCTAGAAACAGAAGTGCATCATCTGCTTTGCTAGTGCGGTGCCTGTGGATGTGAAGCTTTCTCTAGAAACAGAAGTGCATCAGCTGCTTTGCTAGTGCGGCGCCTGTGGAGTTGAAGCTTTCTCTAGAAACAGAAGTGCATCAGCTGCTTTGCTAGTGCGGCGCCTGTGGATGTGAAGCTTTATCTAGAAACAGAAGTGCATCAGCTGCTTTGCTAGTGCGGCGCCTGTGGATTTGAAGCTTTCTCTAGAAACAGAAGTGCATCAGTTGCTTTGCTAGTGCGGCGCCTGTGGATGTGAAGCTTTCTCTGGAAACAGAAGTGCACCAGCTGCTTTGCTAGTGCGGCGCCTGTGGATTTGAAGCTTTCTCTAGAAACAGAAGTGCATCAGCTGCTTTGCTAGTGCGGCGCCTGTGGATGTGAAGTTATCTCTGGAAACAGAAGTGCATCAGCTGCTTTGCTAGTGCGGCGCCTGTGGATGTGAAGCTTTCTCTAGAAACAGAAGTGCATCAGCTGCTTTGCTAGTGCGGCGCCTGTGGATGTGAAGCTTTCTCTAGAAACAGAAGTGCATCAGCTGGTTTGCTAGTACGGAGCCTGTGGATGTGAAGCTTTCTCTAGAAACAGAAGTGCATCAGCTGCTTTGCTAGTGCGGCGCCTGTGGATGTGAAGTTATCTCTGGAAACAGAAGTGCATCAGCTGCTTTGCTAGTGCGGCGCCTGTGGATGTGAAGCCTTCTCTAGAAACAGAAGTGCATCAGCTGCTTTGCTAGTGCGGCGCCTGTGGAGTTGAAGCTTTCTCTAGAAACAGAAGTGCATCAGCTTCTTTGCTGGTGCGGCGCCTGTGGATGTGAAGCTTTCTCTAGAAACAGAAGTGCATCAGTTGCTTTGCTAGTGCGGCGCCTGTGGGTGTGAAGCTTTCTCTAGAAGCAGAAGTGCATCGGCTGCTTTGCTAGTGCGGCGCCTGTGGATGTGAAGCTTTCTCTAGAAACAGAAGTGCATCAGCTGCTTTGCTAGTGCGGCGCCTGTGGGTATGAAGCTTTCTCTGGAAACAGAATTGCATCAGCTGCTTTGCTAGTGTGGCGCCTGTGGATGTGAAGCTTTCTCTAGAAACAGAAGGGCATCGGCTGCTTTGCTAGTGCGGCGCCTGTGGATGTGAAGCTTTCTCTAGAAACAGAAGTGCATCAGCTGCTTTGCTAGTGCGGCGCCTGTGGATGTGAAGCTTTCTCTTGAAACAGTAGTGCATCAGCTGCTTTGCTAGTGCGGCGCCTGTGGATGTGAAGCTTTCTCTAGAAACAGAAATGCATCAGCTTCTTTGCTGGTGCGGCGCCTGTGGATGTGAAGCTTTCTCTAGAAACAGAAGTGCATCAGCTGCTTTGCTAGTGCGGGGCCTGTGGATGTGAAGCTTTCTCTGGAAACAGAAGTGCATCAGCTGCATTGCTAGTGCGGCGTCTGTGGATGTGAAGCCTTCTTTAGAAACAGAAGTGCATCAGCTGCTTTGCTAGTGCGACGCCTGTGGATGTGAAGCTTTCTCTAGAAACAGAAGTGCATCAGCTGCTTTGCTAGTGCGGGCCTGTGGATGTGAAGCTTTCTCTGGAAACAGAAGTGCATCAGCTGCATTGCTAGTGCGGCGTCTGTGGATGTGAAGCCTTCTCTAGAAACAGAAGTGCATCAGCTGCTTTGCTAGTGCGGTGCCTGTGGATGTGAAGCTTTCTCTGGAAACAGAAGTGCACCAGCTGCTTTGCTAGTGCGGCGCCTGTGGATTTGAAGCTTTCTCTAGAAACAGAAGTGCATCAGCTGCTTTGCTAGGGCGGCGCCTGTGGATGTGAAGCTTTCTCTAGAAATAGAAGTGCATCAGCTGCTTTGCTAGAGTGGCGCCTGTGGATGTGAAGCTTTCTCTAGAAACAGAAGTGCATCAGCTGCTTTGCTAGTACGGAGCCTGTGGATGTGAAGCTTTCTCTAGAAACAGAAGTGCATCAGCTGCATTGCTAGTGCGGCGTCTGTGGATGTGAAGCCGTCTCTAGAAACAGAAGTGCATCAGCTGCTTTGCTTGTGCGGTGCCTGTGGATGAGAAGCTTTCTCTGGAAACAGAAGTGCATCAGCTGCTTCGCTAGTGCGGCACCTGTGGATGAGAAGCTTTCTCTGGAAACAGAAGTGCACCAGCTGCTTTGCTAGTGCGGCTCCTGTGGATGTGAAGCTTTCTCTAGAAACAGAAGTGCATCAGCTGCTTTGCTTGTGCGGTGCCTGTGTATGTGAAGCTTTCTCTAGAAACAGAAGTGCATCAGCTGCTTTGCTAGTGCGGCACCTGTGGATGAGAAGCTTTCTCAGGAAACAGAAGTGCACCAGCTGCTTTGCTAGTGCGGCTCCTGTGGATGTGAAGCTTTCTCTAGAAACAGAAGTGCATCAGCTGCATTGCTAGTGCGGCACCTGTGGATGTGAAGCTTTCTCTAGAAACAGAAGTGCATCAGCTGCTTTGCTAGTGTGGCGCCTGTGGATGTGAAGCTTTCTCTAGAAACAGAAGTGCATCAGCTGCTTTGCTAGTGCGGCGCCTGTGGATTTGAAGCTTTCTCTAGAAACAGAAGTGCATCAGCTGCTTTGCTAGTGCAGCGCCTGTGGATGTGAAGCTTTCTATGGAAACAGAAGTGCATCAGCTGTTTTGCTAGTGCGGTGCCTGTGAAGCTTTCTCTAGAAACAGAAGTGCATCAGCTGCTTTGCTAGTGCGGCGCCTGTGGATGTGAAGCTTTCACTAGAAACAGAAGTGCATCAGCTGCTTTGCTAGTGCAGCGCCTGTGGATGTGAAGCTTTCTCTGGAAACAGAAGTGCATCAGCTGCTTTGCTAGTGCGGCGCCTGTGGATGTGAAGCTTTCTCTAGAAACAGAAGTGCATCAGCTGCTTTGCTAGTGCGGCGCCTGTGGATGTGAAGCTTTCTCTGCAAACAGAAGTGCATCAGCTGCTTTGTTAGTGCGGTGCCAGTGGATGAGAAGCTTTCTCTAGAAACAGAAGTGCATCAGACGCTTTGCTAGTGCGGCGCCTGTGGATGTGAAGCTTTCTCTAGAGACAGAAGTGCATCAGCTGCTTTGCTAGTGCGGCGCCTGTGGATGTGAAGCTTTCTCTAGAGACAGAAGTGCATCAGCTGCTTTGCTAGTGCGGCGCCTGTGGATGTGAAGCTTTCTCTGGAAACAGAAGTGCATCAGCTGCTTTGCTAGTGCGGCGCCTGTGGATGTGAAGCTTTCACTAGAAACAGAAGTGCATCAGCTGCTTTGCTAGTGCGGCGCCTGTGGATGAGAAGCTTTCTCTAGAAACAGAAGTGCACCAGCTGCTTTGCTAGTGCGGCGCCTGTGGATTTGAAGCTTTCTCTAGAAACAGAAGTGCATCAGCTGCTTTGCTAGTGCAGCGCCTGTGGATGTGAAGCTTTCTCTGGAAACAGAAGTGCATCAGCTGTTTTGCTAGTGCGGTGCCTGTGAAGCTTTCTCTAGAAACAGAAGTGCATCAGCTGCTTTGCTAGTGCCGGGCCTGTGGATGTGAAGCTTTCACTAGAAACAGAAGTGCATCAGCTGCTTTGCTAGTGCGGCGCCTGTGGATGTGAAGCTTTCTCTGCAAACAGAAGTGCATTAGCTGCTTTGTTAGTGCGGCGCCAGTGGATGAGAAGCTTTATCTAGAAACAGAAGTGCATCAGACGCTTTGCTAGTGCGGCGCCGGTGGATGTGAGGCTTTCTCTAGAAACAGAAGTGCATCTGCTGCTTTGCTAGTGCGGCGCCTGTGGATGTGAAGCTTTCTCTAGAAACAGAATTGCATCAGTCGCTTTGCTAGTGCGGCGCCTGTGGATGTGAAGCTTTCTCTAGAAACAGAAGTGCATCAGCTGCTTTGCTAGTGCGGCGCCTGTGGATGTGAAGCTTTCCCTAGAAACAGAAGTGCACCAGCTGCTTTGCTAGTGCGGCGCCTGTGGATGTGAAGCTTTCTCTAGAAACAGAAGTGCATCAGCTGCTTTGCTAGTGCGGCGCCTGTGGATGTGAGGCTTTCTCTAGAAACAGAAGTGCATCAGCTGCTTTGCTAGTGCGGCGCCTGTGGATGTGAAGCTTTCTCTGGAAACAGATGTGCATCAGACGCTTTGCTAGTGCGGCGTCTGTGGATGTGAAGCCGTCTCTAGAAACAGAAGTGCATCAGCTGCTTTGCTTGTGCGGTGCCTGTGTATGTGAAGCTTTCTCTAGAAACAGAAGTGCATCAGCTGCTTTGCTAGTGCGGCACCTGTGGATGAGAAGCTTTCTCTGGAAACAGAAGTGCACCAGCTGCTTTGCTAGTGCGGCTCCTGTGGATGTGAAGCTTTCTCTAGAAACAGAAGTGCATCAGCTGCTTTGCTTGTGCGGTGCCTGTGTATGTGAAGCTTTCTCTAGAAACAGAAGTGCATCAGCTGCTTTGCTAGTGCGGCACCTGTGGATGAGAAGCTTTCTCAGGAAACAGAAGTGCACCAGCTGCTTTGCTAGTGCGGCTCCTGTGGATGTGAAGCTTTCTCTAGAAACAGAAGTGCATCAGCTGCATTGCTAGTGCGGCACCTGTGGATGTGAAGCTTTCTCTAGAAACAGAAGTGCATCAGCTGCTTTGCTAGAGTGGCGCCTGTGGATGTGAAGCTTTCTCTAGAAACAGAAGTGCATCAGCTGCTTTGCTAGTGCAGCGCCTGTGGATTTGAAGCTTTCTCTAGAAACAGAAGTGCATCAGCTGCTTTGCTAGTGCAGCGCCTGTGGATGTGAAGCTTTCTATGGAAACAGAAGTGCATCAGCTGTTTTGCTAGTGCGGTGCCTGTGAAGCTTTCTCTAGAAACAGAAGTGCATCAGCTGCTTTGCTAGTGCGGCGCCTGTGGATGTGAAGCTTTCTCTAGAAACAGAAGTGCATCTGCTGCTTTGCTAGTGCGGCGCCTGTGGATTTGAAGCTTTCTCTAGAAACAGAAGTGCATCAGCTGCTTTGCTAGTGCAGCGCCTGTGGATGTGAAGCTTTCTATGGAAACAGAAGTGCATCAGCTGTTTTGCTAGTGCGGTGCCTGTGAAGCTTTCTCTAGAAACAGAAGTGCATCAGCTGCTTTGCTAGTGCGGCGCCTGTGGATGTGAAGCTTTCTCTGCAAACAGAAGTGCATCAGCTGCTTTGTTAGTGCGGTGCCAGTGGATGAGAAGCTTTTTCTAGAAACAGAAGTGCATCAGACGCTTTGCTAGTGCGTCGCCTGTGGATGTGAAGCTTTCTCTAGAGACAGAAGTGCATCAGCTGCTTTGCTAGTGCGGCGCCTGTGGATGTGAAGCTTTCTCTAGAGACAGAAGTGCATCAGCTGCTTTGCTAGTGCGGCGCCTGTGGATGTGAAGCTTTCTCTGGAAACAGAAGTGCATCAGCTGCTTTGCTAGTGCGGCGCCTGTGGATGTGAAGCTTTCTCTAGAAACAGAAGTGCATCAGCTGCTTTGCTAGTGCGGCGCCTGTGGATGAGAAGCTTTCTCTAGAAACAGAAGTGCACCAGCTGCTTTGCTAGTGCGGCGCCTGTGGATTTGAAGCTTTCTCTAGAAACAGAAGTGCATCAGCTGCTTTGCTAGTGCAGCGCCTGTGGATGTGAAGCTTTCTCTGGAAACAGAAGTGCATCAGCTGTTTTGCTAGTGCGGTGCCTGTGAAGCTTTCTCTAGAAACAGAAGTGCATCAGCTGCTTTGCTAGTGCCGGGCCTGTGGATGTGAAGCTTTCACTAGAAACAGAAGTGCATCAGCTGCTTTGCTAGTGCGGCGCCTGTGGATGTGAAGCTTTCTCTGCAAACAGAAGTGCATTAGCTGCTTTGTTAGTGCGGCGCCAGTGGATGAGAAGCTTTATCTAGAAACAGAAGTGCATCAGACGCTTTGCTAGTGCGGCGCCGGTGGATGTGAGGCTTTCTCTAGAAACAGAAGTGCATCTGCTGCTTTGCTAGTGCGGCGCCTGTGGATGTGAAGCTTTCTCTAGAAACAGAATTGCATCAGTCGCTTTGCTAGTGCGGCGCCTGTGGATGTGAAGCTTTCTCCAGAAACAGAAGTGCATCAGCTGCTTTGCTAGTGCGGCGCCTGTGGATGTGAAGCTTTCCCTAGAAACAGAAGTGCATCAGCTGCTTTGCTAGTGCAGCGCCTGTGGATGTGAAGCTTTCCCTAGAAACAGAAGTGCACCAGCTGCTTTGCTAGTGCGGCGCCTGTGGATGTGAAGCTTTCTCTAGAAACAGAAGTGCATCAGCTGCTTTGCTAGTGCGGCGCCTGTGGATGTGAGGCTTTCTCTAGAAACAGAAGTGCATCAGCTGCTTTGCTAGTGCGGCGCCTGTGGATGTGAAGCTTTCTCTGGAAACAGATGTGCATCAGACGCTTTGCTAGAGCGGCGCTTGTGGATTTGAAGCTTTCTCTGGAAACAGAAGTGCATCAGCTGCTTTGCTAGTGCGGCGCCTGTGGATTTGAAGCTTTCTCTAGAAACAGAAGTGCATCAGCTGCTTTGCTAGTGCGGCGCCTGTGGATGTGAAGCTTTTTCTAGAAACAGAAGTGCATCAGCTGCTTCAGAAGCTGGCTGAGCCCCCGCTCCACCAAGCCATTCTCTGGAAATGGTATAGCTTGACACGCTTGCAACCCCTCCGCGTGTTGCTCATCGTTGAATTCAGGTAACTAAAAGTCTAATGTAAACATTATTACACTAAAAAAGCCCTTTTGTGTGCATGTTTGTGCTGGTGAGTTTCCGTCAGTGCAGTGTGCCCTTCTCTTCAGAGTCAAGTGACATGATGGGGGTTCCTCTTCAGCACCCTGCAGCATGAACTTCTGGGTGCTATCCAAAATGAATAACCAACAACAGCCCCCGTTAGCTAATAGCTTTTATACTAGCTGGCACTTGCACGACCCTGGAATCCGCTCCAGCTCCCACATCTTAAACAATAGTGGCAGGTTCACAATTCCGGTGTGTGATATTATTAGATGAGGATGTGGCCTAATGGCTAAAACGGTCAACCGTGCAGCTGGGGAACCCGGTTCGGGCCTCGGTAGGATGCTGAACATCCTGTGATTCTGGCAAGCCAGTTAATCTCTCCGTGCCTAACAAAATGAATGTGTTCGTCTGTAACGCAACTGGTGCTCATGTAAAGAGCTCTGATACCTTCGGGTTGAGTTTGCGCTATATAAAACTAAATGAGAAATTATACTGTTACCTCAGGAAAGGACCCTTAAATACTTGCTCTTTTAGCAGTGCGGGCTGACTGGTGGGAAGCGGGTGGTGCATGTTCACGACTCCGTGTCCAGAGATAACTGGAAACGTGAGCATAGAGTGTTGTTTTGGGTGTACCTATACCATCCCTCTCGCAAGATCCCATCTCAGAAACCCCCACGCGCCAGCTGCGGGGTGTGTGTGTGTTGTTGAATTATTAGCTGCACTCTAGATTCTCAGTAGAGTATTCATGAAACTAGACCTGTAACAACTCTGTAACACTCTAACAACAGCAACAGCAAATCCTGCCGTACTGCCGCACCGTCTTCAGTGTTACTGGTGGAAGCAGAAGTTTATATTGTGAATTCAGCTTTGTCGCCAGAATGAAAGGGGACGTTGAAGGACGTTAAAGGGTGTTGAAGGGCATAGTTTTCGGACTCTAACTGGAAAGTGTGGACACGGATGTGTGCAGGTATCTTACAGCTTTCGGGTGTTTCAGAGATGCACAAAGCCCACAATGCCCATGTAAGCAGCTAGTTTTCCCACTCGCATATTTGGGAGCAGATTGATGTCTGAGCAGTGTTGGTAGGGTGGGCGCCAAACTCTGCTCTGCCGGCGGCAGGCAGAGTTTTTGCCAAACTCCGTGCTCCAAGCAGAGCACAGAATGTGGCAAAACTGTGCCAAAGAAGCTGAGTTTGCCGCCCACTCCTAGAATCAACTTCCCTGGTCACATGACATAGCAGTGGGTGATATGAATGAGTTTACATGACACAGTCTGTTTTTCCAAAACAAGTCACATGACACAATCTGTGAAATTCTGAATGTTATCACATGAAGCAGTGCAGTGTAGGATTTACTGAATGAGGCCACATGACATACTCTATGATATTTTGAATGGGGTCACATGGCACTATATTGTCTGTTATATTCTAATCTGTGTAACATGACTCAGCACATGGAGAACTTCACATATTAATATAAATCCTGAATGATTTCCACCCGTAGAGGAGACATTTTACAAGACCTACAGGTGATATCACACACACTGAGAGCACATCTAGAGCGGCAAATGGAGACTGGTTTCTTCCTCTGAACACTCTGTATGCCACGCTCTGAATACAGGTATTTGGACTTCTGCAGTGATGTGTGTCGTCCTAATGGGGTCTCATACACTATGATCTATGTTACAATTTAGCTACATGCTGTAATCTATAGCGCCTAGACACCAACGGAGAGAGTGGATGTTTCATTTGTGCTACATATGGGGGTTTGGGTGAGCACAGAGTGTGTCTATTGTGATTTAATGTATGGGGACAGGAGTCCATTTTGGATCCCCCTATGTGTGAATAGTACATATGATGGAGGATGGAGGGACCTGCCGATAGGGATGTAGATCGTGGAAACCTTCTTCAGGTTTTAGTGGCGGACTAGACTTCTGTGAACGGAAAGGAATGAGGGAGACAAATGATGCTCTGAAGGACATTCACTGCTCATTTCCTGCATCCTTCATCCCCAGAAGAGCTAATGCAGTTCTGTGCAGCGGCCGGGAGGGAAGGCCTCTCTTCTGAGCCTTTGCCTCAGTTTCCTCTGTCACGGCACACCCAGCTCCGCTCTCTCTTCTTGCCAATACAGTGACAAAGACTTTAGCCTGACCAGTCTGTGCTGAAAAATCAAATGTTAGAACTGCCTGAAACCAGCTCCAGAGACGGAGCTCTCGAATTTTCATCTACATCTAAAAAAACTAGGACAAATATTAGTGATAAACCCAGGTCACTGTGCCAGGAGTCTCTTTCACCAGGCTGGCTATAGAATAGAGGAGCTGTCGACTGCCTATAGAATAGAGGAGCTGTAGGCTACCTATAGAGGAGCCGTCTGCTGGAGAAAGGCGTTGGTGAATTAGAACCCCCAAGAGAGAAGCCTGCCTTGTAAAGTCATCAGCACTTCTGACTGGTGAGTAAGGAGCGGTGCAAGGGGCTTGGGTCCTAACCCTGCTGAAGGAGCTGGATCTACCTCATTTGAAGAGGCCAACTCACTGAGCAGAAGAGGTACTGGAAGTGTGCCCAGGAGGAGGTACGAGCAGAGAGGTACTGGAAGTGTGCCCAGGAGGAGGTACGAGCAGAGAGGTACTGGAAGGGTGCCCAGGAGGAGGTACGAGCAGAAGAGGTACTGGAAGTCTGCCCAGGAGGAGGAGGTACGAGCAGAGAGGTACTGGAAGTGTGCCCAGGAGGAGGTACGAGCAGAGAGGTACTGGAAGGGTGCCCAGGAGGAGGTACGAGCAGAAGAGGTACTGGAAGTGTGCCCAGGAGGAGGAGGTACGAGCAGAGAGGTACTGGAAGTGTGCCCAGGAGGAGGAGGTACGAGCAGAGAGGTACTGGAAGTGTGCCCAGGAAGAGGTATGAGCAGAGAGGTACTGGAAGTGTGCCCAGGAGGAGGTACGAGCAGAGAGGTACTGGAAGTGTGCCCAGGAGGAGGTATAAGCAGAAGGGGTATTAGAAGAGTGTTCTGCAAGAGAAGGAGGTACGAACCGGATTACTAGAGGTGTGTCCTGCAAAAGGTGGTACTGGCAGAAGGAGTACCATAAGAGTCGTCTTCTGGAGGAGGAGGTACAAGAAGGAGTACCATAAGAGTGCCCTGCAAGAGGAGGAGGCACTGGAAGAAGGAGTACCATAAGAGTGGTCCGCTGGAGGAGGAGGTACAAGAAGGAGTACCATAAGAGTGGTCTGCTGGAGGAGGAGGTACATGAAGGAGTACCATAAGAGTGGTCTGCTGGAGGAGGAGGTACAAGAAGGAGTACCATAAGAGTGCCCTGCAAGAGGAGGAGGCACTGGAAGAAGGAGTACCATAAGAGTGGTCCGCTGGAGGAGGAGGTACATGAAGGAGTACCATAAGAGTGGTCTGCTGGAGGAGGAGGTACAAGAAGGAGTACCATAAGAGTGGTCTGCTGGAGGAGGAGGTACAAGAAGGAGTACCATAAGAGTGGTCTGCTGGAAGAGAAGGTACAAGAAGGAGTACCATAAGAGTGCCCTGCAAGAGGATGAGGCACTGGAAGAAAGAGTACCATAAGAGTGGTCTGCTGGAAGAGGAGGTACAAGAAGGAGTACCATAAGAGTGGTCTGCTGGAGGAGGAGGTACAAGAAGGAGTACCATAAGAGTGGTCTGCTGGAGGACGAGGTACATGAAGGAGTACCATAAGAGTGGTCTGCTGGAGGAGGAGGTACATGAAGGAGTACCATAAGAGTGGTCTGCTGGAGGAGGAGGTACAAGAAGGAGGTACAAGAAGGAGTACCATAAGAGTGGTCTGCTGGAGGAGGAGGTACATGAAGGAGTACCATAACAGTGGTCTGCTGGAGGAGGAGGTACAAGAAGGAGTACCATAAGAGTGGTCTGCTGGAGGAGGAGGTACATGAAGGAATACCATAAGAGTTGTCTGCTGGAGGAGGAGGTACATGAAGGAGTACCATAAGAGTGGTCTGCTGGAGGAGGAGGTACAAGAAGGAGTACCATAAGAGTGGTCTGCTGGAGGAGGAGGTACAAGAAGGAGTACCATAAGAGTGGTCTGCTGGAGGAGGAGGTACAAGAAGGAGTACCATAAGAGTGGTCTGCTGGAGGAGGAGGTACAGGAAGAAGGGGCACTAGAGGAGTGCCCTGCAAAAGGTGGAGGTACCAGCAGAAGGAGTAGGAGAGGAGTGCATGTAAGTGGAAGCCATCTAGGAAATTAGATCACACCTGCCCAGGAAGAACAAAGAACTGTGACCACCTCTTGTGCTGTTATGGACTTTTAAAGGGTCTGCTTGTGTGAATCTCCCGCCAATTACTTGATTAATTCATCCCAGAATGGGGTGAGCTGTTGGAGCGAAGAGGCTGAGATGGGAGACCTTCTATTAAAGTTTAAAGAAGACACCCTCAGAGGGATGCTCTCTACCACCCACGGAGGGATACTATCCGTCACCCTCGGAGGGATGCTCTCTACCACCCTCGGAGGGATACTATCCGTCACCCTGGGAAGGATGCTCTCTGCGACCCTCAGAGAGATACTTTCTGTCACCCTAAAAGGGATGCTGTCCGTCACCCTCAGAGGGATGCTGTCCGTCACCCTCGGAGGGATGCTGTCCGTCACCCTCGGAGGGATGCTGTCCGTCACCCTCGGAGGGATGCTGTCCGTCACCCTCGGAGGGATGCTATCCGTCACCCTCGGAGGGATGCTCTCCGTCACCGTCGGAGGGAAGCTCTCCGTCACCCTCGGAGGGATGCTCTCCGTCACCCTCGGATGGATGCTCTGCGTCACCCGCGGAGGGATGCTCTCCGTCACCCTCGGAGGGATGCTGTCCGTCACCCTCGGAGGGATGCTGTCCGTCACCCTCGGAGGGATGCTGTCCGTCACCCTCGGAGGGATGCTGTCCATCACCCTCGGAGGGATGCTCTCCGTCACCGTCAGAGGGAAGCTCTCCGTCACCCTCGGAGGGATGCTCTCCGTCACCCTCGGAGGGATGCTCTCCTTCACCCTCGGATGGATGCTCTCCGTCACCCTCGGAGGGATGCTCTCCGTCACCCTCAGAGGGATGCTCTCTGTCACCCTTCGGAGGGATGCTCTCTGTCACCCTTCGGAGGAATGCTCTCTGTCATCTTCGGAGGGATGTTCTCTGTCACCCTAGGAGGGATGCTCTCTGTCACCTTCGGAGGGATGCTCTCCGTCACCCTCGGAGGGATGCTCTCTGTTGCCCTCATCCAATGCGCTTCACATGGAGCTACTTCTCTGGAAATTTCTTGGCTGTTAACTAATCAACATACTTGAGCCGAGCATCGCTGTTAAAGTGACAGGGTATGACCACGATAAGGAGGTTTACACCTCTAGCCCCACCCTAAGCCATATTAGAGAGGAATTTGGTTGCTGTATATGGTGTCAAGAAAATCTAGTTGTAAATTAAATTTCTATGCTGCCGCGCAGCAATTTGCAGAGATTCATTTTGCACACTCTGTAATATGATCAAGGGTTACTCGTAATATAAAATTGTCACTATTCTTCAAACTAAAGAGTTTCCTGTGGAAATCTCTACCTTTATCTGGGGCAACACGCCATCAACCAATCCAAATGCCTAGTCACATAGCTGGTCACCCTAACAAGAGGTCAGCGCACGTGAAAGTAGGTGACCACTTGCATCAGGAGAAAAGAAATCAATTTAAAACAGAAATGTTTTCAAACGTCTTAGAAAAGGAGAATTTGGTTTCTTTCCAAATTTCTAAGATGTTTTCTCACATTATGCTTTACATTTTTATCCAGCTTTTTTCACATTTTGCTCCTTCATATCCCTGTTAATTACTGTCATTAGAATTACTCGGTGTGTTGCATTAACTTGCATATGATAATGTAAGAGGTCACTGTACATTACACCGCTTGTATATTGAATCTGGCTCTCAGCCTCAAGTAGGACACTGTAAATAATCCATGACTGTATATTGTGTGCGGCTGTCAGAGTGCGTGGGGTCACTGTGCATTGACCCTGCCAGGAGATCATGTGTGTTCCACTCATACATTTATTAATGCACACAAAATATGAATATTTCACTTCCTTCTTTTGTTGTATTTGCCAAACAGTATCTCACCTTTAGGAGTTCCCATGCGGGCACCTCACACTTCTTTTCTATCTCCGTTATCAGGGCGTTGAGAGAGGTGATTTGATTGGACAGTTTGGTGATATTTGCATTTTCTACCATGGTAATTTTCTTCTCCATCTCCTCCAGTCTCCCGTGCAGTGTTTGCTCATTTTTTTTCAGGAGTTGCCGCAGTTTTTTAATCTCAGATTCAAGTTTCTTCTTCTCAGTTCTTAGCTTGTTCTGTCAGAAGCAAAGAAATGCTGGTTAGATCTTATAAAGCTTCCTATAGGCCGTCCTGAGAGTGGGGGTCCAGGAGGAGGGTGGAGGGGCGGCCTATTGTGATTGTCATCACCTTGCACAAAGGGTTTGTCTGAGAGACATCCACAAAATGATATTTGAAAGAGAATGTAGATTTTTCACAGCCTGATGGGCCGAAAATCTGTATTTTATTAAAGACCCGAGGGCTAAGATTATGCAAATCTCCTCAATTGCCAGCTCACAGCAGCAACAATCGAAGAATATAGAACTTCAATAACATTCTAATAGGCTATAAAGTTCCCCTGCACAGTGTTCTCCATTTTTTTGGCGTTGCGAACAAGATAGTTTTCTAAGATCCATAACTTTCTAATGAAAAACTTCATCAGTGAAAACTGGCAACTCTGACAAAAAAAAACAACAATACAAAATCAAGAACTTTTCTCCATTAGGGAGGGTTCCAATGTGGAGGAATAATCTTAGCCTCCGTGTCTCTAATAAAATCCAGATTTTCTGCCCACCAGGCTGTGAAAAATCTAAATTTTATGGCATGACACAGAGGCCCATAAACACAAGAGAGCCCCACGTGATGCATGGTGAGGGGAACTAGAGGCGAGTGGAGATCAGCCGCGATCGGGAGCGGCGGAGATACCGGAGAGGCGGACCAGAGAGGTGAGCGCTCGGCGCGAGGCGACCCCTGTGTGAGGCCTGGGGCTGCCTCTGAGATGTGCCTCGATCCCTGTGCGTGTGAGGAGGACACAGCGAATTCAATATCGCTGCGGGGCTGCCGCGTAATACAGACGGCAGCACTGAGACCCATGACGAAAGATGCAGGCATAAAGTAAGGAAATACGGCGGGACAGCAGATCTTCCCCACGCTTGCTGGGGAAGCAGACACACCCTGTGGTTGAGCCCACTGCGAAGTTATACGGCATACTACATGCTGCAGCGCCACCATTTTGTGACAGGGTTGAGTGGAGCTAGGACACTAGTCTGCTGAGACCCACAGGGAGCAAAACCAAGTAAAGGCCCCAGGGGGGCTCTTTGAGGAGGCTGCCCTACTCATTTGGAGCCAGGTGGAACACGAGAGACCGGTGGCTGCAGTACAAATTTGGGAGGCGCCAGGGAAGGTGACGCGATTTATTGCGGGCAGTTGGGTGCTGAGTCGCGACGGCAGACCATCGGAGGGGTTCATCTCCCAGACCCCCACGGAGATCGCGCAGCCAGGCCCGAGTTGCAGTGGACGAGTGGTTCCCAGGCAAGCCTGATGAGGTCATAGTGCGGCTGCATATGACATTGGAGTAGGAAGACTGTGGCGGACCTCGGCGCTTGATACTCCGAATACTCAGCGGTGCACTGAGGCCCTGGGCATAGAGGCAGGCGGCGACTCTGAAGCCTGAGTACCGCGCACGAAGAACACTCACTGCAGGGGTTGCACCGGGTACAGTGGTAATAAGAAGCTGGCGCACCAGTTAGCGTGGAACAATCCTCCAGCAGGCTGTATTAACTGCGAGGGACAAAGATGGGTCGAGTGGATAGAGCGCAGCCCAAGCTGTCATTTTAGCAGAAGCGGTCCAAATCCAGCGACGTTTATGCTGAAACGGCCTCCAGAGAGCATGGCCAGCCCATAGAGGAACAAAGTCCGGATATCCGAGGCATGCTAGTTGCCATGGAAAAAAGTTTGCAGAGGGGCATTCCATCTCTCGGCACGAAAATGGATGCATTATCTTCCCGCATGGACAGGATGGTGGAAAGATTAGACAAACATGCCGAGCGGCTGGACATGTCGCAGCGCAGACTGACTGAGGTGAAGGAAGCGCATACCACGCTTGACACGGAGCACAAGCAACTGGGCAGGGTGCGGAGGGTCTTACAGGATAAGACCGAGGATTTAGAAGCTCGCTTGCAAATTACGGGACTTCCGGAGGCCACACCCATGGGCAATATGGAACAATTTGTTGAAAAGCTTCTGAAAGCCCTGCTGGGGAGGATGCGTTCTCCAATTCCGTTCTCTGGGGCCCGGCCTTCCCCGGGGGTGCTGCCTTGCCAATCATAGCGAAGTTACTCAACTTCCGAGACCGGGACGTCGCATTGAAGTTGGCCAGGGAAAAGCAGCCCTTGGGATATGAGGGGTCCGTGATATCGCTGTTTCCGGACTTCACGGCAAGCGTACAGGAGGCGTGCTGACAGTTCATGGGAGTGGATGATGCTATGCTGTATCCAGCCAAGTTGCGTGTTAACAGACAAGGCCGATCTCACATATTCACTGATCCGAAGGAACTGCAGAAGGCGCTGAAAGACTGGTCGAGAGATAAATGTCCAAGCCCGGAGCGGCTACTGCTCGACGAGGCGGCCGGTGGACAGCTGGATGAACAGGACTGAAATAAGTCTCGTGACTGAGAGCGATAAGTACGACATATGCCCTGGGGTGATGACGGATGTGATGGGAGAATATCAGAGCGGGGAGAGGGGTTCTAAACAAGCTAGGTGCCTCGGGGTGTTTAAACAACTTTGCGCAAGAACGCTAGCTACTAGGGGAAACGCAGATTGTAATGCAATACTGAGGATGCCAACTGTGTGGCAGGGTGGTGATACCATGGGCCACAGAACTCTAAGTTTGGAATGGACTGCCCGGCGGACAATTTACATCGCAGAGTAAATATAAGGTGCATAGGACTTTAATTTTGCGCTATTGCTGGGGAGCGGGAGGGGGGAACAAGGTATGATGGGTGATTGCAAGAGCTGTTGGTGACGGTATCTGGAGAGAGGCTCCGTGGGGGCCGGATAGCACGCTATATCAGATGAGCGACCTCTGCCCACGCGTGCAACACACCTGGGACTGTTCTTTGTTACTGAAGGTTGGGACGGGAGAGAGGAGTGTTGTGGGGGGAATGGGGAATGATAGCGGCCATGCTGGGGGAGGTCTGCTGTTGGAGGGGGGCGAGGGGGGGGATTTCGAAGCAAGTGTACGTTCTTCTCGAGAGAGAGCCTATTCGCGTGCACATCCAAACTGCAGACGAGCACGACAGAAAGCACAGATTGAACGGTGATTTGAGACCACAGGAGTATGATGGGGTCACATAGCAATGGCAATACTCCCCAGCCAGGAGCAACACTTAGGGCACTTACGTGGAATGTCAGGGGTCAGAATGACTGTAGGAAATTACGCAAGGTCTTACACTATCTGCACAATCATGCCATTGACGTAGCCTTACTACAGAAGACGCATCTCCCAACGAGCAGCCCCCTTCTACGGAGTAGAGGTCTGAGAGGCAACATACACGCTTCCGGCTTCACCACGCACGCCAGGGGGGTGATTACATGGACTAACCCTAATTCAGCATATATTTTGACTCTCCTGGACACGGATAGAGACGGCAGGTACGCCATAACAAGATGGCGGGGGAGGGGACTTGACACTGGCCTCTTCCACCATGTTCTTGATTTTGTTCATAAGTGGACCTGTAGGAGTGTTCCGATGTATAGCACAGCTGACCGTATCGGACAGCAATCTTTTGCATTCCCCGTCATATACAAGCCTTTGAGGAAGCTGTACTTCAGGAGGTTGAGGGAATCAACTTTCAAACCACCAAAGGGTTCCAGAATCTCACCAAGAAGGAACAAACAGCACTCCAGGGCTCGAAAAATAACCATGATCTTGTCATCAAGCCTCCAGACAAAGGGGGAGCCATTGTCCTTATGGACACGGACATGTACCAAGAGGAATGCAAACGATTGCTCTCAGATACGGTCAGCTATGCTATACATCGGAACGATCCTACAGGTCCAGGAACAAAATCAAGAACATGGCGGAAGAGGCCACAAATAACAAGTTTGACTACAGGGGTTTTCCTCTGCCCTCCTCCCATGGAGCAAGTAGTTTTGTTGTTTAGGGCTTGAATTTAGAAGCCATTTCCTTTAGTGGAGAGTGACACAGGCCCCACCCACATAGTGGTATCTTCCTATCATAAGTTGGTAAGAACGGAGCCCGTTTTCTGTACTAAGGTCCTGATGAATGCCCTGGACCCACTTGGGCGATTTTGGCAGAAACATGTCGACTGCTTACACTACGGTTAGGGGACAATCACTTCCCCATATACCGTGCACTGATTTTAATATCATATAGTTACCAGCCATATTAAAATTCATAATTTGATAACTAGAATGATTTTTACCCTCACTCACTTTCTCACGGGCCCCCACTTAGTTTTGAAGTGCATCCCTGTCGTCAGGTGTATGCCCGCCCTCTATCAAACCAAGGTTTAAGAGGGCGAGGACTGGTCAATGATGAAGCATGACACCTGGTGGTGTGTGAGACCAGTCCGTCACATTTTGTGAGATGCCCACACTCACAATTCAACCATAAATTCATAGTGGTCACTACACTAGGAGCAGCTCTTGTTGTGGTTAACATGACACAGAGGCTATCATTATGCAAGTTTAAAGTGCATTTAATACATTGTCAATAGCGCTTGTAACAGGTCTAAAGTAGCAACTTTTAAACATACTTTCATTGGACCAATCCGCAGCACCGAGGATATCTCCCGGGAAGAGAGGTTTAGAGACTGATGCACCCCTAAGGGAGTGTACACCAAGCATAGTAATGTTTACACCTGCTTCTTTCATTACTTCCTTCACCGATCTTGCTATGGTTGGGGAGGAAACTGCTCTATGCGGCGATTTATAGGATATTAGCAATTGTTCTGTATTTCCTCTCATACTCACAGTCCTTCTCTCATATTCCATCAAGCATTTCACTACACAAAGTCTTTCGTTCTCTGTAAAGAAGGGGTAGAAAACAGAAGTTGACATGGTCTCTCTTCGCCTTTTAAATAAAAGCTAACCCTTTCTGATTGGTAGGCCCTGCTGGTGATGTCTAAGGCTTTTACGTCTGAAGTCCATCTAAAAGATACCAGGCATAGCAAGACAGTGAGTTTATAAGAGATACGCTTTGGGGATAACCCAAAATTCTCTCCTCAATTTATTAAGACCTGTAGGACATCTCTAATGTCCCATAATGCAGCATATTATACAGAAGGTGGGTTTAGTACCCACATACTTCGCATGAATTTTTTAGTCAGTAAGTTTTGTCCCACAGAGACTCCGTCTACAAGGCAGTGACATGCTGAAAAAGCTGATCTGCAGACATTAACTGTTCTTTAAGAGAGTCATGATGTGAATAAATCAGATAAGTAATTAACTACATGTACTAAATCAGTTGAAACAGGATTTTAGTTCCTTCAAAGGAACAAATCCATTTCTCCCAAGTCAGTCTATATGCTTTCCTTGTGCCAGGCGCCCATGACTCGGATACGAGTCTAAAAGCGTCTGCCAAAAGGCCTGGATCTGCCATTGTCTCCTGAAATCCTCCAGGGCATCAGCGTCAGATGTCCCTGCTCTACGAGAGGATGTGACTCTCCGTCTGTCTGGGCCTGTAGTTATCTCCCTGAAAGTTTGAATTAAGATTGGTAAGCCTATGCTCATTTCTAGTAGAATTGAGAACCATGCTTGTGACCTCCAGAGCGGTGTTATCACTACTGTGACCTCCTTGCTCCTGCGAACGTGCAACAGTAGCTTAGGTAGCAGTAGTAGGTCTTGGTAACATGACAAAAGGAGGGAAAGCATAAGGTGTTGACATGCCTGCCCTTGCTCAGGCAGTAACTCCAAAAGACCTCGGCTAAATCTGCAAGACCCTTGGAGTGAGGGCCCCCCATTTTGTTGATGTATCTGACCGCAGATACGTTGTCCATGCACAACATTACAGAACACTTCATTAAGTCTTTGGTGAAGCAGCGAATTGCAAATGAACCGGCCAGTAATTCCAAGCAGTTGATGAGTAACTCCTTCTCCTCATCTGTCCAGCGTCCCCCTGCGGATGAGTCGCCACATCTTGCACCCCATCCCTCTAAACTCGCGTCTGATTCTATCACTATCTCCGGGTCTTCCCCAAAAATGGCTCTGCCATTCCATGCTTCTTCATTCCTCAGCCACCAACGTAGTTCCTTCTTTGAATCCAGGTCCAGAGACAGCATTTGAGAATAAGATTGACATGTTCTTGATGCTTTGGCTTTGAGTCTTTGGAGTGCACGGTAGATTGCTCGGCTTGTTGAGGACAGAAGGCCTAGGATCCTTGCTAGAGCCCACAAGGGGAGTTTCTTCCTCCCTAAGAGATTCCTCAATTGGGGGCGTGTCTTGGCGCCTGCGAGTGATGGCGGCGCTCGAGTGAGGCTCCGAGACGGCATCGAGAGACCAGCCGTTTCCTGCTTTTTAATCACGGAAGAAAGCAGCTGAAAATGCGTCGGAGTGTGTCCTGACTCTCATTATTATTGATTGTGACCTTCATTTACCTTCGTGACGCTGCAACTGCTGCCAGTAAGTTCTCACAGGCTCCTTCCTGATGACGGCCGCCATCTTAGATTCCTTCAACAACGCGCGTTATATGGCAGATACCGCGCCGTTAACTCTTTATTGGCAGCGCCGGATTCCCATATCTCAACATCACCGAAGATGTGGCCCCAGACACTGTCATATCTACACCTGAGGCCTAGCTTGTGCTATATACGATGTTTCTAATGCGGTATTTCCTCGCGGACCCTTAGCTTGAACCAAGTTTACAACACATGTGAGGACTTTTTTCTGTCAAAACACGATTGTGACTGGGCGCTTACGACGCGGGGTCCTTCCTGCTGTGCCCACGTTACAATTACAGCATAGTGATACATCTTGTATTGATGGCTACTATGAATGGACTATGACTCGCACTTGCCTCCACATTACAGTCTCTCCTCCGAGTCTGTCATTGAATCCCTAGGAGAGCGCGGGGAGTTGTATTCTGGGCACTTTTCGATAATGCAAGGTAGTCACCTCATCGCAATCTGGAGCTGAGGAAGTAATCTAGAGACTTTCAGGAAGCTTTAAAGAAATTTGAAGGGAGCAGGTGTTGCGCTGGATGGTTTGAGGTGCTGAGCACTGAACTTCTGTACAAGTAACCCAATAGTGTCTTTTGTCACTAGTGAATAATTCCAACAGTTACTTGGTCCTTGTATACTACCAATTCGAGACAGCACTGATCAGATTACGTTCATTTCGAGAGCGCCCTGGTGACTATACCACTTGAGTTGCACGGTCTTGGCTATTTCCCCCTCATAGCGTGCTCAGTCACTCTCACATGCCTGCTGCGCCACGTTTAGTGCTGTCTACGTTTTCTTCTTTCGCACCTCGGCTGAGCTACTAATTCTACAGCCTTGTTGCATGGGTAGGCTCAAGTCAATGTCGCATTTGCCCCGTTCGACCAAACTTCATATTGTGAAGAATTCCAAGGTTTTTTCTGCTTTCTCGCAATTGGAAGACTCCCTTACCACAGCTGCTTTGGATACACCAATGGATCCCTCCAGATCTACGCAGGATAATTCTAAATCTAATACGAAACGGCTCAAGTCGAACTCTCTCTCACCCCCAAAGCATCCGGGGCCAGTCTCCATGGAATTATTGCTGGAAGAAATAAGATCCCTGCGTCCTTTTATGGAAGAGACTAACCTTAAGCTCCAGGTCCTTACAGATAATTGGTCACAAATGGAAACAAGGGTCACTTCAATTGAAAAATCTGTTCAGTCATTCCAAGAGACATCCTCTGCTGTCTCAAACCTGAAATCTCAAGTTTCGGACCTTCAGCAACACGTGGAGCAGTTGGAAAACAGAAGTAGGCGCAATAACCTTCGTATTTACGGCTTAGTTGAAGGGACGGAGGGGTCTGACCCAATCACTTTCTTTAAGTCGTTCCTCCCTAAGATCTTGCATTTGCCACAGGACAAAGCCCTCAGCATTCAACGTGCCCATAGACTGGGTCGACCGCCTTCCTCTGCTTCTTCCTCGCAAAGACCCAGAGGGGTCATCCTCTACTTTTTGGAATATACAGATCTCCTGATGGTTTTGACAGCTGCTAAGTCCTCTCCAAATCTGACTTGGTCTGGTTCGTCCCTGTTCTTTGCACAGGACTATGCTAAGGCCACTGCCAATCGGCGCAAGGTTTTCCTGAGCTTCGGAAATGATCTACGTGCGATGGGAGCGCGATATGGCCTTTATCACCCATGTCTCTTCAAAGTTACTTATAACAATCTTACTGCCACTTATGAGGATCCAGTGCGCTTGCAAAGCTTCAACGCGCACGAATCACCTGCTATGGATACCCTTGGTCCATCCTCCTCTGTTCCTGGTTGACTAGTGCTTTTATGACTTTCTTGCTGTAATTACACCTGAGTTTCTCTAACTCTTCGGATATTCTCTATGCTAGTCCTCACTGTTTATGCTTACTGGTTGCCCCTTGTTTTATATGTCTCTTATGGTCTCCTCATAATTTCCTAATATGTCTCAATCCTTTTCTCTCCTTTTTTGCTCCACAGGTACTTTTGTTTCCGTGTTATTAAGATGTCTCCCGGTCCTTGCCTCATTGCTCCTGGATGTGTCGCCTCACCCAAGTGGCTCCTTCCCTCCCTCACCCTTTCTCACACCCCAGGTATGTTTCTTTTCTACTTCTTCATCTGTCTTCCCTATCCATCCGTTGCTCCTTCCTTCGATCCCTCCCCTTCTCCCTTTTCCTTGCCCTCACTTCTGTTCACATGTCTATACCTTGTCTTCCTACCCCTGGTTGGAACCCTTTGCCTATGTAAGAGTTACATTTCCTGATCCTCTCGGTGCATTTGTCTCTTAACCTCTTCTTTATTTCTGACTCTTTATTTCACTCTTGACACTGCTGCTTTTTATTCTCCCTTTCTTACTGGTGCTCTTGTTTTTGTTTACCTATCTCTTCTCTTTTACTTCAACATCTCCTCATTGGTTTCCCTTCCCTTTTTCTGTCTTCACTCCCTCTCAGGAGTCTTTCTTTCTTTAATCATGTTTTTTACATTTATTATGGCTAAGCTATTGGTATGTCACTGAATTTACTGTCACGGAATGTGAAGGGTATCAATTCTCCGATTAAGCGTCAACGGATTTTATCACACTTGGCTAAATTGAATGTCGATATTGCATTCCTCCAAGAAACGCATTTAACTGATGTCGAATCTGTTAAGCTTAAACGTGGTTGGGTGGGTGAACTTTTTTACTCACAGGGTGATGGCAAACGAAATGGTGTGGCAATCTTGTGTCGCAAGTCTCTCCCCTTGCAGGTCCTTTCCCATGAATCGGATGCCTCTGGTCGGTGGGCTTTTGTCAAGCTATCACTCAGAGGTGTTCCAATCTCTCTGCTCAATGTCTATGGCCCAACCACAGGTGAACCTTCTTTCTGGGCTGATTTTTCTCCACTCTTAACCAAATTTATGGATCACAATTTTGTTCTGGCGGGAGATTTTAATCAACCTCTTGATCCCTTTATTGATAGGGTCTCCAAGGCTCCGCACATTCCCAACAGACTATTTTGCAGCATAAGTTAATAGATTCTTGGCGCCTTTGCAATCCAAAATTACGGGAGTACACTTTTTATTCTCCCTGTCACCATTCCCAGTCGCGGCTCGACTATATCTTTGTCTCCCACAATCTCGCCCAATCGCTTCCACACTCTGAGATAGGCCCCATACTGCTTTCTGATCATGCTCCCGTCCTTACAAGTGTTGATGTACTCCCTAAAATTACTGGCCCTAGAAGGTGGCGGTTTAACAATTCCCTCCTTGCCGATCCCAAGTTTACGACCACCTTCACCTCTTTTTTTGATGAATTTTTTCAGATCAATGGTGATGCCGCTCTCCCTGATCACATTATCTGGGACGCTTTCAAAGCAGCTGCACGTGACTTTATTATTAGTTACGTTGCGGACAAACGCAAAACTGCGCGAAGGTTCACCAACCTCCTCCTTTCTGACATTAAGAAATTGGAACATACATATTTTACCTCTCATTCTGCTGATAGCTTGACTGCCCTTGTTGCTGCGAAAATGAAATTTAATGAGAAGTCCACGGAGGACGCCTCCCTGTACTTGCTGAAATCTACTGCTAAATTCTATGGGGGTAGGAACAAAGCAGGAAAGCTCTTAGCTAATTATTTAAAGATCAGGCATAATAAGTTAAATATTGAATCTGTGTACGGCTCTGATGATACTTTGAAGCATACGGATGTTGATATTCTTTTCACGTTTTTATGAAACTTTGTATACATCTGAAACTCAATCCTCTCCCAGCTCTCTTGCTCATTATTTCTCCACCATCCATACACCAACTAATTTCCCCCTTGATCTTTCCTCTTTAGAATCTGAAGTTACACAAAAGGAATTATTCACTGCATTACAACACCTCACACCCAATAAGGCCCCTGGCCCTGACGGTTTCACCGTCGAATTTTACCTTCACTTTTCTAAATTGTTGATTTCACGACTGCACTCCCTCCTTCATACTTTCGCTGCGCATGGTGCCTCCTCGGGGACGTTTTCTGATGCCCATATTTGTCTGATACCTAAGCCTGGGAAAGATGTACAACACTGTAAAAATTATAGACCCATATTTTTAGTCAATATTGACTACAAACTCTTCGCTAAAGCATTGGCGATCCGTTTGGATCACCTTCTCCCCGACCTTCTAGGCGAAGAACAATCCGGGTTTGTCAAGGGTCGATATATCACGGATAACACTAGACTTTTATTTAACATCCTATCGAAATCATCCCGTTGTCAATACTCACTCGCAGCAATTGCCCTCGACGCTGAAAAGGCGTTTGATTGGGTTGAATGGCGTTATCTTTTCTATACCCTTACTTGGTTTGGTTTCGGCCCGAGATTTATTTCTTTAGTTTCCCTGTTATATACACGCCCCAGAGCTGCAGTTTTTGCGAACGGTCAAATTTCCTCCTATTTCGCTCTGGGCCGAGGCGTTCGCCAGGGCTGCCCTTTGTCCCCCTTTCTCTTTAACCTCGCTTTAGAGCCTTTCCTCTCCAGGCTGCGTCAGAATCCTGCCATTCATGGTTTCCAGATTGCAGACTCTCACATCAAACTTGCTGCTTATGCAGATGATATTTTACTTTTCCTTTCCCACCCTGCAGAATCTGTCCCTGCCTTTTTGAATGAAGTCCGAAATTATTCCCTTATTTCTGGATATAGACTTAACCACGACAAATGCGAGATCCTTCCCCTGACCAAATTCACTTTCAAACAAGATTCTCATGATTCCCAGTTTACTTGGTGTCCTTCCCATGTTAAGTACTTGGGTTTGTATATCACCCCCTCCATTTCAGACACTGTTTCCTTATGCATGTCCAAATGTGCGCAAAAGATTGCTGACCTCACTACAAGGTGGCATCCCTTATACCTATCCTGGTGGGGTCGTCTCGACACTATTAAAATGATGATTTCCCCTATTGTTCTTTATACACTTTCCAATATTCCTGTACCCATTCCCACGAAATTCTTTACAAAGCTTAACTCAACGTTAACTTCGTTTTTGTGGAACTCCAAAAAACCTAGAATGTCTCTTGCCAGACTTATCCGTCCTGCCTCTGAGGGTGGTGTCAATTTTCCTGACTTCCCTGCGTACCAGAGGGCCTTTTTATTGCGTCAAGCTTCCCTTTGGCTACAAGACTCCACTTCCCCTTGTCCTCTTTGGATTAAGGTTGAGCGCACTCTCCTTTCTCCGTTTTCCTTTGCAGAATATCTTGCCTTTTCTCGTAAACCCTCTTTGCTTCCTACTCCTATTCACAAATACACCCTTAAGCTTTTATTGTCTGCTACCTGTGGCCCACCTTCGACCATTGCGGATTTCCTTTCTTCCACTATCTGGCATAATAAATATCTTTTAATTGGCCATAAGCCCTTTTATTGAAAATCTTGGAGAATTCGAGGATTGATTTGGATCTCGCAGCCCTTTTCTGGCTCCACCTTCTCCTCTTTTCCTGATCTCCGCTCTTCCTTTGATTTACCTCTATCCTTTCTTTCCAAATATCTTTTACTTAAAGCTGCGGTTCTGGAGGTTCATAAGCGACTCTTGGTTTCCCCTCCTTCCCCTGTTCCGCACACTCCTATTTCTCACCTTCATTCTCTCCTGCGTACCACTCCCAAAGCATCTCTTCTTTATAAATATCTACACACACATGACCTGCTCAGACCTAAATCCAAGGTTGAATCTCAGTGGGAAACCGATCTCGGTATAGCCTGGCCGATACCCCTATGGGACAAAATTTGGATAAAACTACGTAAAACTTCTAGAGCGGCTTCTTTGACACAATCCTTATTCTTTATTTATAACAGACTACTTCACACTCCTTCTACACTTCACAAGCGATTTCCCAATACCCCAGACGAATGCTGGTCTTGTGGCTCTCCTAATGCTACCTTATTTCATATGATATTTCTTTGTAAACATGTGCATGCTTTCTGGTTACAGGTGTGGGCTCAAGTCAATGTTATTTTTCACACCTGTATCCCTTTTTCTCTCACTCACCTTTTTTTGGGCAGTTTATCTTCTAGTTGGGATAATGTAGATATGTGTGTTCGTATTGTTGACTTGTTATTGGCCGTTGCCTTCCAACAGATTACTGTTAATTGGAAAAATACGTCTAATATTTCTTTCAAAACGTGGTGGTACAATGTCTGCCATAATCATAGACTTGATAATGCCTTTGTTTTTCCTATTCAAGCAGCAACTAAACGTGTGGATTTATGGCTCCCCATTACGTTATATTTAGATAATTGTGTTGCTCGTTTTTCCCGTCCACCGCCTGATCAACAAGAAGTTCCTAAACCCCCATGATGTCCTTCATACGTCCATACTTTTCTAACATATTGTTCTGTTTTCACTCTTTTTGTACTTAGTTGTTTAAGATAGGATTGATTTCAAGTGCCCATGATTACTATTTGGTTGTACATTCTCTCTTACATATTGTATTTTGCATTCCCCTCCCTTCCCCTTCCTCCCCCCCTCCTCTTTTCTCCCCTTCCCAGCGGATACTCTGTATTGCATTCTCATTTCTCATTACCTAATAAAATTCTTTTAAAACTTAAAAGAGATTCCTCAATTCGTTGTAAAGTTTCCTTAACTTTTCCCCTGGCAATTTCAATTCTGCCCTTATTATGTTCATGACAAAACCCAAGAACTGCATTTCCTGGTTTGGTACAATGCAAGATTTTTGCCTGTTTATGACAAAACCCAGGGGTTCCAGTAGGCTCATTGTAAGTTCTATGTGGCGTGAGACCACTTATGTGGACTGTGCCATTATCAGGATATTGTCTAAGTAAACTATTAGTCTCACCCCTCTCGCCCTTAGCCATCCCGCTATGGGACGAAGAGCCTTGGTGAAACACCAAGGGAATGAAGAAAGTCCGAAAGGGAGACTGCACAATTGCCATAGTCCACCCATTTAGGTGAATTGGAAAAACCTTTGGTGTGGAGTCCAAATTGGTATGGTCAGGTATGTATCCTTTAGATTAACCGAGTTAGCCAATCCCCTTTCCTTAGCACATCTCTGAGGAGGTGCATTCCTTCCATTTTGAAATTGTGGTAGACCACCCATTCGTTCAACTCTTTTAGATGTATCACTGGTCTCATCCCTTTGTCCTTCTTCTTCACTAGAAAGATATTGCTGATGAAACCTGACTCCGTTACCTCTTTGGTCAATAAATCCTCTACTTCTTGTGTTACTAAAATAGAATTTTCTTGTGAGAAGATCAGTTCTGGGGGAATTTTCCTTTGTAGTGGTGTATCTGTAAATTCGATCATGTATCCCTTCACTGAGTCTAGGACCAAAGGGTCCTGATTCACCAAATTCAAGTTTCCACAAAATTGGGCTGCTCTGCCTCCCACTTTTATAGGGGTATCTGAAAGGTCGTTCATAGCTCACTTCTGAAGCCTCTCCCGTGAAGTATTTGTTTCTGGGGGTATAAATGACGAATGTGGAGCAAAGTGTGGGTGCGCAAATCTTGCGCCATGTCCCAGGTAGGGTCTTGAAGAGCTTTGGCCACGGCTAAGGAACCGACCCCCTGTTCTCCCGGCCCTGCCAAAAACCCTATCCTGGAAAACTTTCTTGATGGCTTTCTAGGACTTCTGATTTGAGCTAAATGCTCCCATGTACTTAGCTACGTCCCTAATAAAATTGTCCCCCAAAAAGTAGATCCTGGGAGGCAGCTACCCCTCTGCTAGTGGCCAGTTTGACCAATTTGAGATCTATTTTTTGCAATATGCTTTTTCTTCTCTCATTTGAGAGTGCAGTATTTGCGTTCCCCAGGAGGCAGATGGCTCTTTGTGCCCATTAGCGCAATTCCTTGGGGTCAATGAGGGTGTCTTTAAGATGAGCCACTTCAGCCATCTCGAACGTCTTTGTGAGTGGGTCAGTAATATCAAGTAGACAGTCTTGGCAGGACTTGAGGCCTTTATCGATACCTTTCCTAGGGCCTTTTCCTCCCTTGACGCTTAGAGCCACCACCTTTGCGTCTAACTCTGAGGTAGACCCAACTTTATCCGGGAGGGCGGGGCGTGGGCATTCGGATCTAAGACGGGACAGCTTGCTTCCGACGGGCTCGTCTGCCATTCAGCAGTCGGCCTGTAATCTCAAGGGCCGGTCTGTCCGACATGGAAACCATGTCAAAAACATGTTTGGGGCCCCCAGCAGGGCCCCCTTTGGTGCACAGCCTCCAGTTGGAGTCCTAGGGGGTGCCTATGGTGCCCCCCCGATGATCCCTGCACCTTGTGGCTGGCATATTGAGGTGCCTGCCACTGGGTGCAGGGATGAACTATGGGAGCATGCATTACGGCCGGTTTACAGCCGGAATGCATGCTCCCATAGTGGAATATAGGCATGCGACAGAACAGTGTTCCGTCGCATCCTAATGAGGTGGTCGGGACCGGCGACATCAAAATCAGCCCTAAGTATTAGTATTTTAAAGGCTGTACTTATCGTGTGAGCAGAAGCAACAGCGAAAGGGAGAACACTGCATGAAAACTGTGGGAGGGTTTATCAGATACCATGAAAGGTTTATGGCAGTGACACCCTTGTTAAATGTATCTCTACAGACACCCCCTGTTGAATACTTTAATATCACGACCAATGGTAGTGTCAGAGTGGTGATAAATGTGCACCACTGCTGAAGGGGCTTCCACGTTACAGGCCTGCCCCTTCTCCCATCCTGAGGCAGGGCTAGGTGCACCAGCTATCCTGGGACATTCCCGTCAGCTGTGCCCTATCCCTGTAAGAAAGGTCTAATGAAGGCATAAAAACTGACGCGTCAAACTAAGGCCGATTAATAAGACTGTTGCAGGAAAACCTTGCAATGAGGACTGAGCAGAACAGAGAATGTCCAAGGTCAGGGGCTGAAGCTGAGCTGTGCCCATTTCAATCCTAGAATTAGAAATTCATCAGTCCTGAAGAAGGGAATCTAAATGTCCCGAAACGTGCTAAGATTAGAAGGCATTTGGTTTAGATGAACTATTCGTGGGCTAAAACTCATGTACACAATGTTGGAGCTTCCATTACTTCGGCGAACTCTGTTGGATGTTCTCTGATTTGACGTTGTATATACAATACCATAGCATGATTACATTGCTAAAACCTTTGTTTAGGAAGGGGCTTACTCCAGGCTTGCTTTGTCTGTTGGATGTATAGATCACTACCGATCCACGCATACACAACCCACAGAGGTACACACTCATATAGATGCACACATTAATTTGAAACTCAAAGGTGGATATCTTTGGGCAATGCATGCAGACTCACAGAGGCACACATCCATGCATATATATACTCACACACAGATGCATATACAGTCTCACAGATGTATAACTCCAGATCCATGCATACACACACCCTGAGGTACACACTCATGCATATATATACTCACACACAGATGTATAACTCCAGATCCATGCATACACACACCCTGAGGTACACACCCATGCATATATATACTCACACACAGATGCATATAAAGTCCCACAGATGTATAACTCCAGATCCATGCATACACACACCCAGAGGTACACACTCATGCAGATGCACACATTAATGTGCACACTCACACACAAACCTTGTAAAGACTCACATATGGATATCTTCAGGCCATGCATGCACAGACTCACACATCCATACATATATATACTCACACACAGATGCATATAAAATCTCACGGTTGTGTAACTCACCACTCATGCATATATCAGACCTTGCGATACACAAACCCATAGAGAGGCATCCACATACGTAAGTACAAACCCACAGCCAATAAATACAGACGAAAGCATACACAACCCTCAACCACACATGCACATAGACACGCACATTTATTTGCATACTCTGTATCTTAAAACCTATATATGCATATGCAGACACACACAGGCACTAATTCAAGCCCAAAACACAGACGGATATGGAGATGCTCAGACATGCATGCACTCCCACAGATAACTCCAGGGCCATCCATACTTGAACAAATGCTTAGACACGTACACCCAAGTGTGAACATGCATGCACACACTTATGCATGCACACACACACACACACACACGCACACACACACACACACACTGCTACGTACTCACAGCCAGATAATGCCACAACTGTGCACACATACTCTAACACACACCGTGTGAGTATGTAAGTACTACCTTAGGATCAGAAGAGTAATTCTTGATTTTATGATTTTTTTAGGATGAGCCCGTGGCCGGTTTCAGCCCCAATATCCAAGAACAGTGACTCCGGTCAGTATATTTATTTGGTGGGGACCATGACCCAGTTTGTAGGGTGACTCATCAGCCTCTGTGTTCTTGAACTCTAAGAGGTCACACAAAGACATGGACATGGACACATACAGACACACAGAGACACAGCACTCACTGCAGCCACTCACCCTCATGGTTTTATAGTGTTCCTCTTCCTTGACTTTAGACTCCTGAAAATATATTTCCTCTTTCTTCAGAAGACGCAGCCACTCTTGAAGTTTTACCTGCAGAGATGAAAGTGCAAGAAATAAGTGTAGATATATGGAGTGCAGTCTTTTTTTATTATTAACACATTTTATTGACTTTGACGGTACATAGCAGACGGTACTCGAAGCATATATTTCGGATACAGCTTATATGAGATGGTACCAATTATATTCAAACAACAACATTGCCTGTGAACATACAGGCCCAATAACTAAACTTGGCACAGGTTACTGCATCTTTCACCATAAGTAAAATGTCCAGGTGTACATGTTTAGATGACAGAGCGACTCATCTTACCTAAATATGGTCAAGTGTGATTTGATTGCCTGGTTTAGGGAGGGTCTAATGGTGGCAGGGGAGGCAGGTCTATGCCGCGGTCTGTTGTCCAGCAAGACCATATTTTCCTATGTTTTTATGGACAACCATGCGCCTGGTACACCACGATTTCAGCCTCCATGCATCTGTCCATGGCCTTTCTCCACCCACCCTTTGATGGCGGGGAGGTACCCTTACACGTTTGGGCAATGCCCCTCTAGGCAAATGTGAGGCCCAAAAATAGAAGATGTAGTTTATAGTGATTTCCCCCTATCCCCTCGGTGCTGTGAAGTAAGAAAAGCTTGGGATCGAATGGAAGACACCAGGACAGGACCAGAGCCAGACAAGAAGATATTTTATGCCAAAATGGTTGCAGTGCCCCACAGCTCCAGACTGTGTGTTGAAACGTCCCCTCTGATTCTCTGCATCTCAGACATGTGGGGGACTGTATAACGCCGATCCTCCAGAGGGTGGAGCGGGTGTAGTATGCTCGGTGGAGGTATTTAAATGGAATTAGGCGGTATCGTGTGGTTATAGTGGCACCTCGGGACTAGCTAGAGCCTCAGTCCAGTCATCGTCTGTAAGGTCGGGAATGTCTGCTTCCCACGCATCCCGGGGTTTGTGTAGTGTGGTTTGGGTATGAGTAGTCAGTGTCTGGTAGATTTGCCGGATCTTATGCGTGCCAAGATCCCCCATTAGTAAACGTCTCTCTAGTGGGGTGAAATACTGGTAGACCTCCCAGCAAGCAGATTAGGGGAGTCAGGGCGTGTCTCAGGTGCAGATATTTGTAAAACTGTGTCCGGTGCAAGTGGTATTCTATTTGCAGTTGCTGAAAAGATTTGAGAGTGGGTCCCAGCAGAATGTCACTCAGGGTAGCGATTCCAATGAGGTCCCATGCTCGGAAGCCTGGAAGCTCGGCGACAGCCACAGTACGTCGACTGCATGCAGGTTCGTAGTGCAACACAGGCGTCGCCCCCTCCCCATAGGCAATTATTAAGGAGTGCATTAACCTGGGCGAATCACGTGCGTGGATTGATATTATGTGCCCAAGATATCGTGGGACAAGGCAAGATAAAGACCCACAGGTATTTGAAGCCCTCGGTTGCGTGGGATAACTGCGAAACCCAGGAGCTGCGCCCATGGGCTCCGCATACTAGAAATAACACTGGCTTTGCTGGATTAGCTCCAAGGCCGGAGGTCTCCCCAAACACTCAAAGTATCTGGAGAATCCGGGGGCGGGAAAATCCAGGGTCGCTTAAAAAGAATAATACGTCGTCTGCATATAGCGCAATTCTGTCAGACCGGTCATGTGACCATTCATACCCACGAATTAATGGGTCCCGCCGCACCCATGTAGCTAAGGGCTCTGTGGGAGCGCAAATAGCAATGGATACAGGGGGCAACCCTGCCTCGTACCCTGACGTTTTGGGAAGGGTGCTGACCGGAAACCTGCTTTTCGCACAGAGGCCGAGAGCTCTGTGAGTAATAATTATATGTAGGACAAAAAGCGTGGACCAAAGTTGAGAGATCAGAGGAGCTGAAATAAATAAGTCCAACTTAGGGCCTCAAACGCCTTATCTATATCGACCAAAAGAATGGCCGCAGGGCAGCCCAGCTCCGGGGCTTCGCAATGGCATTGTGAACCCTTCTAATATTGGGCTGGGCAGACCGGTGCAGCATGAAGTAAGCCTGGTCTGGGTGGATCAGTTCTTGGACATATGTGCGGAGGCGGTCAGCAAGGACATTACCCAACAGTTTGGGTTCAAAATTTAGTGAGGAAGATGGGGCGGTAAGAAGATGGTTCTTCTGGGGGTGGCCTGGTTTAAGGAACTCCACTATCTCAGTACGGCGCCAATCAGGAAGTAAGGTGTGCTGCTCCAGAGCCTCATGGAGTGCATCCAACAGATGTGGCCGAGCTGCGCCTTGGGTGGTCGTAGAAAGTCACTAAGGAAGCCGTTGGGGCCAGGCGCGCGGCCGGCGTGCATGTTGGATAAAGCCGCATCGAGTTCCTCTGCGGTTATGGGGGCATCTAGCTGGTCGCGCAGGTGGTCTGGCAGCTTTTTGGGAGATATGTCTGTTAGAAAATCCCCTATCGTCACGTTCGATACGAGTTCCTTCTGCTCGTATAAGGAGGCATAGTAGGCTGTGAACGCATGTACGACTAAAGGTCTCCACCTACGTGATGCGATCCACAGCCTTTCTAAGATCTTGACACAAAAAGTAGACCTCCAAACCCACAGCACTAATCTTTGTGTCTAGGGTAACGCGGACCTGAGTGCTCGCGGCCAGCAAAGTGGCATTGTTGGCGACAGGGCTCCCGGGGTCTGTGTTGCTCGTGCACCAGGGGCTGAGACAAACTGGTCCAGGGTGCTTTGCTTGGAGGTGGGGACCACTGGTTTATCCTCGGCCATGATTGAAAAGGGAGGTTGGGAGGGGGAGCCATAGCGCAGTGTCTACCCTGCTTCTGATTGTATTTCCTTCCGCTAAAGATTCTGGCACGTATCTCCGATAGGCAACCTGCCACCTAGGTGCCCCGTTGGGGTCACTCGGGTATACTACAGCGGACCATGCCTCATGGAATCTGGCCGCCCTGGGCCACAAGCTGCACTAAGCCTAGCTCAGCTGCCTCCGCAGCCCAGGGTCAGCCAGCCAAGTAGACCGCCTACCGGGATCAGACTCGCCGGACCCCTAGCCCACAGGTCTTCTTGCACCAGCTCAGTCCCACGGGGCCCCAGGCTGCAGTCCCTCCAGGATGTTGCAAAACGGCTGGAGCTGGACCCGCAACCTTCAAGTGTGGGTGGTCCACTCCACCAGCCCTCGATGGGGCGGCTTCAGTATCCACTCTGGGGCGGGGGAATAGTGGCATGTCTCCTCACAGGCCCTTTATGTGAATAGCCACCTCTGCTGTATCCCCAGCCCGGCCGTGACACCCTCAGCACGGGTCCCAAGGTTGTCGATCAGCTGCAGCGTCGACTTCCGACCGTCGCAGACCCCAGCCAGCGGGGCCCAGTGCCTGCCTCCACTGCCGTGTCTTTGTACTTTTGGGCCCCACGAGTGCTCCTAGTAGGATGGGATGCGCAGGCGGGCCAGAGTACCCCCGTGGGCGCAGCCCCGGCCACAAGCAGGTCTCCTCTCTGGGCCCTCAGGCCCATCCAGCCACGAAGGTTGGTCAACAGGATCGACCCGGGCACAGTCAGTGTCACTGTCTGCCCCGGTGCTCCTGGGTCGAAGGGAATCCCTGGGGTGGCACCCGGCCCTGCGGGGCACACCCGTGGCTCAAGGCGCCTGCCGGACCCCTTCGAGGTGCACAGGGTCGACCTTGAGGATGCCGCACTACCTCTCGCGTCTGAGCCGTCCGATGTGGGTGAGTCTTCTGTGTGGGGGCCGATGGCTATGCCCCAGCTGCCAGGGGCCACGACTGCCCGGGGCGCTGCTACACAACACACACGAGGGCCTCCACGAGCCCCGCGTGGCTTCCAGGATCTCCTGGGCACCCGCAACCAGGTCCCAGATCTGGCACCGGCCGCGCTGTGCGACACCCTGCATTACTGCACCGCTTCTTCAGTGTACCATAACCACATGAGCTCCTAATATAACCCTGCATTGCCACATCATGGGGCATATTTACAAGAAATGTTCGGAGCTAGGTCTTAAGCCAAAGTTTCTAACGCCACGCTTCAACAGTTTCAAAACACAGGGATGTGCCGTATTTGCAAGAATGCGGCGCACTCCTGCATTTTCCCTAGTGATGGCACTAAATTTAGCTGCCTAGCGCCGCAAGGGTGCCTGCGTTGCAGGGAATGATTGTTCATTTGCGCATGAACAAGCACTAATGACGATTTGTAATCTCTATGTGTGCTTAAGAATGCAGCACATATAGAAGTTGGAAAACGTCATTTTTTGAATGATTGTTTATGTGCAGGAAGGGACCCCTTTCTGCACATGAGCAATCGCTTATGGCGAATTGCGCACACATAGAAACAGCAAAAACGGAGAGAAATTAATCATTTCTCCTCGTTGCACCTGTTTAAGAGCAGGTTTTCCCTGGTCTTATTTTTGGTGCTGCCCCATATTTACACCACCCTTGTAAATAAGGGGCAGCCTAGAAAAGCACTGGGATTTGTGGTGGAACGCACACAGAAACACCCATAGCCCCTCCCTTTACTGCAGCGGACTGCTGCCATAAGGGTCATATTTACAAGGTGACGCTACTATCTTCATATTAAAGAGGGGGTGTGAGAACAAAGGGGCAGATTTACAAGGTCTGGCGCATCTCTGCAAATCGGCAGGGATGCGCCAGAACACTTGCGACCTGCAAAACCACACGTGCGCCACCATTGATGCGCCGCATTTACAATGTGGCGCGCCGTGGCGCATGGATGGGCAGGTGCGTGTCACATACCCTGGCGGAAATGCGGCACAGTGCTGGAGTCGCGTGGCAAGGGCGGGGGTGCCCTATGCCTAACATGCTGCATCAATCCTTACGCCTGCTTCAAGCAGGCGCAGGGTTTTAATGCAGCATGGCCGTAAAAGTGACTCAGTGAATTCTTGTAGATTTCACTGCGTCACTTTTACGAGGCGTACCTGTAAGGGAACGCCCACCCTGCGCTGGAACGCCCACATGAAACCTGACGCAGGTTTCATGTGGCGCAGGGGTTTATAACGTGACGCATCTCCCTAGATGCGTCACGTTGTAAATACGGCGCAACATGGCGCATGATTTACATGGGTGCTGCGTCACAGAAGTGACGCAACGGCGGCGTAAATGTGTTGCAAGGGGCTTGTAAATCTGCCCCAAAGTGAGCCAGGCAAAGTGTGTGTTTTTGTAGCACTAAAACAAGACACTGTGAAAGGTCAGAGCAGGGTCGCGCTGGAGTTGGCTGCCTGTGGTGTTCTGCAGAGGCGCAACTAGAGCCAAATTTCGGGGGAGGCTAATTCTTCCAGCAATAGGCAGAGTGGGGATGCAGGGGCTGTAAAAAGGGGTGAAAAAAAAAAACAGAGCCTCATTTACAAGCAAATGGTCTTTTAAAGACCTGTGAAGTACTGGGTGCGGCCGTGTGTGTGGAAGCTGTCTCAGCCCGGGGCAATGGGCGTTGCGCGCTCTTCTCTCTCCTAATCATCCCACGATGATGTTGCTCCTGCACTGTGTAGGAGAGTAGGATCTGCTTCTTATGGTTACCCCGACTTTTTGCTGTCGACTTGTGGGTCCCTGAGAAAGTATCTCTGGCTTTCCTTGGGCTTTCCTGGTTGCTCCAGACGTGCCCTCACTCCTCCTTGCTGGGGGAGTCCCCAGGACCTTACTGGTCCGCACTGAAGCATTTCTTCTATTTCTGCGTGGGTTGCTGTTGCCAAGGCTTATTGGGTCCAATCCGGATACCGACACCGCAGCACTCGACATCCTTCGTGGGCAGCTCGAATCCAGCTCCTGGTCATCGTCGACACCTCCTGGTCCTCGTGGCTGAAGAGTCAAACTTCACCTTCTTCACCAGAAACCCCCGACATCGGTGTTCATTCAACTTCCATGCTCCTGGTCACCGGCAAGTGACCCAGACTCTGTCCCCTCTGCTTTCAGGTCTTCTACATCTTCGATTCAGGCTTGGACACTTCTCCTCGTCCCGGCAGCAGCACTTTGCAGCAGTTATCCATTGAAACGACGACGCGACCCGACACCATTTGACACCTATGCACCCATCTTCCCTGGGGGAGGTAACACGAGTACTCCGATGCTTCCGTGGGTGTGGGCCCTAGAACCCCTTAAGTCTAAAAGGGTTGGCTGCAAGTCCTCTCCTAAGTGTCCTTTATCTTTAAAAATCTAACTGCGACATTCTCTATAGAAGCTAACGGAAGCTCGCGGCTGTGTTGTCACACTGCACACGGCCCCCGTGGGTCCCCTGTGTCACTACCTTGGGTGGTTCCTTGGGGTCGCAGCGATTCTAGAGGCTCTAGGCCTGTGTCTAGTTCAGTCGTGGTTCTTATACCACTATTTTAGTATATGGTTTGGCTCGCCCCTAGGGCTAACTGTATGTTGTGCTTATTCACTGTTGATATTTGCCTTGTAACTTGTGTCCTTCGACTTCTAGCCTCATAAAGAGACTAGGGGGGGTTGTTTTAGAATAAATACATATATTTTATATATACACCTGGTGTGGATCTCTTTTCATTTGGTCATTTCAGAGATTATAAACTGGTAAAACAAGCTGCTTTACAATCCTTCAAGACTTAGCCTGAAGGCTGCTCTCCATAGCTACCACTAGGATAGCTTTCAATAAAGGTTGTCTTTAACTTATCATCAATAAGGGTTGTTTGGACTGGTACAAGGTGCCCACTATAACTAGTGGACAGCATATATCAGGCCAACTACTCACACACTGCAAAAAGAGAAGAGAAATCCTGAGAGAAAATGGCTCTCTAAAGGATTTCCCTTCCCCGATAACGTGGCTTACCTGGCATGATGTCTCCACTTCTCAGTAGTGAGCGATGTGCTTGCTCTCACTGCAGTCCAATTAAAAAAAAGAAAACGGACTACCTTTGTGAGGCCCGAAAATACAGCCCGATAGAGATCAGTTTCGAGGCCCCCTAAAAATAACTGCTGGTGCTCAGACCGGCCTACCGGCCTACTTAAAGCCCTGCTTGGTATCACAAAACACCCACATGCATATGACTTCTGATTATCTGCAGCTGCTTATGTGGTGCGAGGTGAAAACCTCGGGGCTCTGACAGACGCCCAGTGCGATCTTCTGCAGTTTCTTACATGGGTCACACTTTGAAACTCACTTACAACTAACAAACTTACCTAATGTGTATGGGCAGCCTTCTCTAGTGACCTGTGGAGACTCACAGAGTGAACTGTGATCCCTGAATGATCACAGATGTCCCTTCTCCAGGGACCCATGGAGACCCACAGAGTGAACTGTGATCCCTGAATGATCACAGATGTCCCTTGCCCTCTTCTAGGAGGCGCAACTAACCTGTGACCCCTAAAATCTGATTTAAATGCCGTGTATTCGTTTGTTGGAATCATTGTATGTCTTCATTAGTGAACTCTGAACATCCACTCACATACCTTGTGCTCTTGGACAACCATTTATGTGGGACCCGCAGGGTGCCTTTGATCCCTCCACACCCAAAGACACTGCATCTTCTATTAGACTCCAGTAGTGTATACACTTGTGAATCCTGAACACCCACACACATACCTTGTGCTCTTCTGCAGCTTCCTGTATGGGTTTCACTGAATGACTGAACACTTGCACACATAGCTCCCGCTCTCAGGCTGCCTCCCTGATGGGACTCACATAGGGACTTTGTGAACCCTGAATTTCCAGACATACCCTGTGACCTTCACTTGTCGTTCCAGAACACCCACACACACACCTTGTGCTCCTTAGCAGGTTGCTCAATGGGGCTCACACTGGGACTTTGGAATCCATGAATGCCCACGCACATACCTTGTACTCCTCTGCAGCCTCCTCTACAGGACTTGCTGAGTGAGTTTTATGTTCCTTGGACTCTCGGCAGACCCAGCATATCAGCCTCTGATCCTCTGCGCAGAACAGCCTCAGTTTCTCTTCATGTTTCTCACACAGATTCTCCTCCGGGGGCTTCAATGGGGGCAGATGAAGCTGTTTTAACATTTCCACCATGTTCCCCAGTTGCCTGTTGGGCCGGAGGCTTCTCCCAGAAGATATTTCCCTGCACTGTGGACAGGGGAAGTTTCCATCTCTTCCCTCCCAGCTCTGAGTGATGCAGGAGCGGCAGAAGTTGTGTCCACACTCGATGGACACAGGATCCTTAAAATATTCCAAACAGATGGAACAAGTGGCCTCTTCCTTGAGGTCCCCGAGCTGAGCTGCTGCCGCCATGATTCAGAAATGCAGGAAGTAAAGTTAAGTTTCATTTCTCTCTCTGTGTGAAGTGGGTGTGTCTGTGCGTCTGCCCCTCTCTGGCTGCGCTGGGACTTCCGGGTTCATGTTACAGTCAGAGCAGAGAACAGACTCCTCTGCTGCTAGTGATTAACTCTGGGGTGACACCATTTACGCGTCACGTGGTTATATTTCGAGAATCTGTAAGTGCAGAACTGGAGCTTGTAGATGGGTTTCTGTAAAATCCTCTGTGTTATTTTTTACAGGCCAATTCTGCAAGTTCGCTTTTTAAATCTTTTAGGAATCTCATAAACATTTCTAAAATACTTTCTAAAGTGATTTCTTCCTGTATTTGTTTTTTAATTTTTGTTTGAAAGGCTGAAAAAGACAAACTTTTGCTCGTTTATCAATGTTTTTACTGGCCTTACCATAGCATTGCTGGTCAGGCCGGTAAAATAGTAGTTTGTGTGTGTGGGAAGCTGTGTGTGTGCTGCCTCTTATTGTCTGTTCTGTATGTAAAGGACGCTTACACTGCTGATGCCCTGATCTACCTATTCTGTGAGTGAGGGAAGTTTGCACTGCCGATGCCATGATCTACCTATTCTGTGAGTGAGGGAAGCTTGCACTGCTGATGTACTAATGTACCTATTCTGTGAGTGAGGGAAGCTTGCACTGCTAATGCCCTGATGGGAAGTTTGCACTGCTGATGCCCTGATGTACCTATTCTGTGAGTGAGGGAAGTTTGCACTGCTGATGCCCTGATGGGAAGTTTGCACTGCTGATACCCTGATGTACCTATTCTGTGAGTGAGGGAAGTTTGCACTGCCGATGCCATGATCTACCTATTCTGTGAGTGAGGGAAGCGTGCACTGCTGATGTACTAATGTACCTATTCTGTGAGTGAGGGAAGCTTGCACTGCTAATGCCCTGATGGGAAGTTTGCACTGCTGATGCCCTGATGTACCTATTCTGTGAGTGAGGGAAGTTTGCACTGCTGATGCCCTGATGGGAAGTTTGCACTGCTGATACCCTGATGTACCTATTCTGTGAGTGAGGGAAGTTTGCACTGCTGATGCCCTGATAGGAAGTTTGCACTGCTGATGCCCTGATGTACCTATTCTGTTTGTGAGGGAACCTTGCACTGCTGATGTACTCATGTACCTATTCTATGAGTGAGGGAAGTTTGCACTGCTGATGCCCTGATGGGAAGTTTGCACTGCTGATGCCCTGATGTACCTATTCTGTGAGTGAGGGAAGTTTGCACTGCTGATGCCCTGATAGGAAGTTTGCACTGCTGATGCCCTGATGTACCTATTCTGTGAGTGAGGGAAGTTTGCACTGCTGATGCCCTGATCTACCTATTCTGTGAGTGAGGGAAGCTTGCACTGCTAATGCACTGATCTACCCATTCTGTGAGTGAGGGAAGCTTGCAATGCTGCTACCATGATATGCCTGTTCGCTGCTACCATGATATGCCTGTTCTGTTAGAGGGATGCTTGCACTGCTCCCGCCCCGCTGTACCTATTCTGTGAGTGAGGGAAGTTTGCACTGCTGCTACCATGATATACCTGTTCTGTTAGAGCGATGCTTGTACTGCTGTTCTCATGATATACCTGTTCTGTGAGAAGGAAGTGTGCACTGCTCCTGCCTGCTGTACCTGTTCATTGAGTAAGGGAAGCTTGCACTACTGACACCCCGAAGTACCTATTCTGTAAGTGGAGGAAGCTTGCGCTGCTGACGCCCTGCTGTACGTACTACTGCTACAATGATGCAACTTGTCTGTGAGAGAGAAGCTTGTACTGCAGATGCCCTGATGTACCTGTTCTGTGTTTGAGGGAAGCTTGCACTGTTGACGCCCTTATGTACCTGTTCTGAGAGAGGAAAGCTTCTACTGCTGCCAATTGTGATTTACCTGCTCGGGAAGAGGCAAGCATAGACTGCTAATGCCCTGATGTACCTATTCTGTGAGTGAGGGAAGCTTGCACTGTTGATGCCCTGATGTACCTGGTCTGCACATGCAGTGCGGATACCCTGATGTACCTATTCTCTGAGTAAGGGAAGCCTGCCCTGTTGATGCCAAAATGTACCTGCTCTGTAAGAGGCATGTATTTGTTCTGTGAGTGAGGAAAGCTTGCACTGCTGATACCTTGATGCCCCTGTTCTTTGTTTGAGGAAAGCTTGCACTGTACTGAGAGAGGGAAGCTTCTACTGCTGCTGCCATGATATACCTGTTCTGTGAGAGGGAAGCCTGCACTGTGTATGCCCTGGTGTACCTGTTCAGTGAGTGAGGGAAGCTTGCCTTGCTGATGTCCTTTTGTACTTGCTCTGTGAGTGGGAGAAGCTAGCACTGATGATGCCCTGATCTACCTGTTCAGTGAGTGAGGGGAGCTTGCACTGCTGATGACCTGATGTACCTGTTCTCTTAGTGAGGGAAGCTTGAACTGCTGATGCCTTGATGTATACATTTTGTTAGTGAGGGAAGCCTGCACTGCTGATGTCCTGGTGTATGTGCTCTGTGCGAGGGAAGTTTATACAGCATCTACCATGATGTACCTGTTCTCTGAAAGGGAAGCTTGCACTACTGATGCTCTGATGCACCTGTTTTGTGAGTGAGGGAAGCTTGCACTGCTGATGTACCTGTTCTATGTGTGAGGAAAGATTGCACTGTTAATGTCCTGATGTACCTACTCTCTGAGGTAAGCTTGCACTGATGATGTTCTGATGCACATATTATGTGAGTGAGGGAAGCTTGTACTGCTGATGCCCTGATTTAACTATTCTGAGAGAGGAAAGCTTGCACTGCTGATGCCTTGGGGTACCTGTTCTGTACATGAAGGAAGCTTGCAATGCTGATGCCCTTCTGTACCTATTCTTACCGAGGGAAGATTGCACTGCTGATGCCCTAATGCACCTGTTCTGCGTATGAGGAAAGCTTGCAGTGTTTGATGCCCTGATGTACCTGTTCTGCGTATGAGTGCAGCTTGCACTGCTGATACCCTGATGTACCTATTCTATGAGTGAGGGAAGCCTGCACTGCTGATGCCCTGATATACCTGCTCTGTGATAAGCAAATTCAGACTGCTGACCACCTGATGTACCTATTTTGTGAGTAAGGGAAACGTGCACATCTGATGCCTTGCTGTACCTGTTCTGAAAGAGGAAAGCTTGGAACTGCTGCTACCATGATAGACCTGTTCTGTGAGAGGGAAGCTTGCACTGCTGATGCCCTGATGTACCTGTTCTGTAAGTGAGGGAAGCTTCTGCTGATGATGACATGATGTATCCGTTCTATGAGAGACAAGCTTAGACGATGATCACCAGATGTACCTACTTTGTGAGTGAGCGAAGCCTGCACTGCTGATGTCCTAATGTGCGTGCTCTGTGAGAGGCAAGGTCAGACTGCTGACGGCCTGATCAATCAATCAATCAATCAACGACATTTATAGAGCGCGCTACTCACCTGTGAGGGTCTCAAGGTGCTGAAGGGAGGGGGTTGCTGCTATTGCTCGAAGAGCCAGGTCTTGAGGTGTTTCCTGAAGGTGAGGTGGTCCTGGGTAGTTCGTAGTCGTGCGGGGAGGGAGTTCCATGTCTTGGCTGCCAAGTAGGAGAATGATCTTCCTCCTTCGGTGGTTCTGCGGATCCGTGGGACGGTGGCGAGGGCGAGGCTGGCAGAGCGGAGCTGGCGGGAGGGAGTGTAGAATGAGAGGCGGTTGTTGAGGTATTCTGGGCCTGCGTCGTGGAGCGCTTTGTGTGCGTGGGTGAGGAGCCTGAATGTGATCCTCTTGCTGACGGGGAGCCAGTGTAGTTTTGTCAGGTGGGTGGATATGTGGCTGTAGCGAGGGATGTCGAGGATGAGTCGTGCGGAGGCGTGCTGTATGCATTGTAGTCGCTTCTGTAGTTTGGCGGTGGTTCCTGCGTACAGGGCATTTCTGTAGTCAAGTGGGCTGGTGACGAGTGCCTGGGTGACCGGTGACCGTCTTTCTGGTTTCGGTGGGGATCCACCAGAAGATCTTTAGGAGCATGCGCAGGTTGTTGAAGCATGATGATGAGACGGCGTTGACTTGCTTGGTCATTGTGAGGGAGGAGTCCAGGATGAATCCCAGGTTGCGTGCCTGGTCCGAGGGTGTTGGTGCGGAGCCCAGAGCTGAGGGCCTCCAGGAGTCGTACCAGGCGGCTGGGGATTGTCCGAGGATGAGGACCTCCGTCTTGTCTGAGTTCAGCTTCAGGCGGCTGAGCTTCATCCATTCTGCGACGTCTTTCATTCCTTCCTGTAGGTTGGTTTTGGCGGTGTCTGGGTCTTTGGTGAGGGAGAGTATCAGCTGGGTGTCGTCGGCGTAGGAGATGATGTTGATGTTGTGTTTGCGTGCGATGGCGGCGAGGGGGCTCATGTAGATATTGAAGAGGGTCGGGCTGAGCGATGAGCCTTGGGGTACGCCACAGATGATCTTGGTTGCTTCTGAGCGGAAGGGAGGGAGGCGGACTCTTTGGGTTCTGTCGGAGAGGAACGAGATGATCCAGGCCTTTCCTCGGATCCCAGTGTTGAAGAGGCGGGTTATTAGGGTGCGATGACACACGGTGTCGAAGGCAGCCGAGAGGTCCAGGAGGATGAGGGCTGCCGTTTCTCCGTTGTCCATCAGGGTTCTGATGTCGTCGGTGGCTGCGATGAGGGCAGTCTTGGTGCTGTGGTTGGCTCGGAATCCGGACTGGGATGGGTCGAGTGAGTTGTTTGTCTCGAGGAAGGCAGTCAGCTGTTTATTGACGGTCTTCTCGATGGCCTTGGCCGGGAAGGGGAGAAGAGAGATGGGGCGGAAGTTCTTGAGGTCTTTGGGGTTCGCTGTGGGTTTTTTCAGAAGGGCGTTGAGTTCTGCGTGCTTCCCGCTCTCGGGGAAGGTGGCTGACGCGAAAGAGATGTTTATGACGTTTCGTAGATGGGGTGCGATGATGGTGTCCGCTTTGTTGAAGATATGATGGGGGCATGGGTCCGAGGGGGAGCCAGAGTGGATGGAGTTCATGACGTTGGTGGTGTCTTCAGTGCTGATGGGGGTCCAGGCGCTGAGGGTGGTGGTGGGGTTGCTGGTTCGGTGACTGGGGATGGAGTCTGGGGTCCGAAGCTGTCATGTATATCTGCGATCTTTCGGTGGAAGAACGTGGCGAGGGAGTTGCAGAGTTCTTGTGACGGTGTGATGTCGTTGCTGCTGGCGCTGGGGTTGGAGAGCTCTTTGACGATGTTGAAGAGTTCCTTGCTGTTGTGGGTGTTGTTGTCTAGTCGCTCTTTGAATGATGTCCTTTTGGTGTTGCGGATCAGCTGGTGGTGTTCGCGGGTGGCGGTCTTGGGGGCGGTCATGTTTTCTGTAGTTTGGTCGCGGCGCTAGGCTTTTACGTGGGTTCGGCAGGATTTCTTTGATTCTTTGAGAGCGTCGGTGAACCATGAGGTTTTCCTGTTGCCGACCATGCCTGGGGGATTCTTTAGTGGTGCGAGGATGTCGGTGCAGTTGGTGATCCACTGTGTGAGGTTGAGGGCTGCATCGTTGGTGTCGGTGGTGTTGGCTGGCGGGTTCTGGTTTAGTGATGAGTGGAGCTGGTCTGTAGTGATTTTGCTCCAGTGTCTGCGGGGGATTTGTTGCGTGCGGTGGTGGGATGTAATCTTTTTGTAGGTGAAGTGGATGCATCTGTGGTCGGTCCAGTGTAGTCCCGAGGAGTGGCTGAAGGAGACGTGGTTGCTGGCAGAGAAGATGGGGTCGAGCGTGTGGCCAACGCTGTGGGTGGGGGTGTTCACCAGTTGCTTGAGTCCGAGGTTGGCGAGGTTGTCGAGCAGGGTGGTGGTGTTGTTGTCGCTGTTTTTCTCCAGGTGTAAGTTCAGGTCCCCAAGGAGGATGTATTCTGGTTAGGCGAGGGTGTGCGGGCTGATGAAGTCGGTGATGGTTTCGCTGAATTGTGTGCGTGGGCCCGGGGGTCTGTAAATGAGCGTTCCTCTAAGGGTGGTCTTGGGGTCGGTGTGGATCTGGAAGTGAAGGTGTTCGGCAGCGGGGAGTGTGTCTTCGGTGCTGGTCGTGATGTTGATGGTGTTCCTGTAGACGATGGCGATTCCTCCTCCGGTTTGGTTGATGCGGTCCTTCCGGGTGATTTTGTAGCCGTCCGGGATGGCTATGGCGATGTCGGGGGCCGAGGAGGCGTTCATCCATGTTTCCGTGAGGAAGGCGACGTCTGGTGCTGTTGTGTCGAGGAGGTCCCACAGTTCGACGGCATGTCTGTGGATGGAGCGTGTGTTGAGAAGGATGCATTTGGGGTGGTTGTTGTTGATGCGAGGTCCGGTGGGTGTACTGCGGGGTTGGAGGCAGGTGTATTTGCAGGCTTGACATGCGAAGGGCCCGTGGGTTTGCTTCGGGGTGGCTCGGTAGCAGGCAGGTGTTCATCCGGTGTTGAGTGTGTTGAGGGCGGCGGAGGTGTATCTCAGTCGGGTGTTCTGGGTGCGGCGGGGGCCAGGGGTTCTGGCGCTGGGCGCGGTCCAGGCATGGACGGGCGCAGACGGGCTTGCCTTTGGTGCGCTTTTGGCGCGCCAGCAGCGCAGCTGCTGCGCGCAGCCTCCATATGAGGGGGGAGAGGGAGGGAGGAGCAGCTGGGAGGCGGGATCGGGCGGCCAATAGGTGGCAATGTATCTATTCTGTGAGTGAGGGGAGCTTGCAATGCTGATGCCTTGATGCCCTGATGTAACTGTTCTGAGAGAGGGAAGCTTTTACTACTGCTACCATGATATACCTGTTCTGTGAGAGGGAAGCCTGCACTGTTTATGCCCTGATGTACCTGTTCAATGAGTGAGGGAAGCTAACACTGCTGATGACCTGATGTACCTGTTATCTCAGTGAAGGAAGCTTGAACTGCTGATGCCTTGATTCCCTGATGTAATTGTTCTGAGAGAGGGAAGCTTGTACTGCTGTTACCATGATATACCTCTTCTGTGAGAGGGAAGCTTGCACTGTTTATGCCCTGATATACCTGTTCATTGAGTGAGGGAAGCTTGCATTGCTGATGCCCTGATGTACCTGTTCAGTGAGTGAGGGAAGCTTGCATAGCTAATGTACTGTTCTGTGACAGGGAAGCTTTCACTGCTGCTCACGTGATATACATGTTCTGTGAGAGGCAAGCTTAGACTGCTGATGCCTGATGTACCTGTTCTGTGACTGAGGGAAGCTTGCATTGCTGATGACTTGACCTCCCTATTCTGTCAGGAAGAAAGTTTGCACTGCTGATACCCTGATGTACCTATACTATGAGTGAGAGAAACTGTACTATTCATGCCGTGAGGTACCTGTTCTTTGAGAGGTAAGCTTAGACTGCTGATGCCCTGATATATACATTTTGTTAGTGAGGGAAGCCTGCTCTGCTGATGTCCTGGTGTACCTGCTCTGTGCGAGGGAAGCTTATACAGCATCTACCATGATATACCTGTTCTCCGAAAGGGAAGCTTGCACTACTGATACTCTGATATACCTAGTCTATGAGTGAGGGATGCTGGCATTGTTTTTTTTTTTTTTTTTTTTTTTTTTTTTTTTTTTTTTGAAAAAGTTTTTATTGAACAATAATTCGGTTACAAGTACGGGCCTACAACCACCCGGGCCGGCCGCTAGGTACAGAAGGAAATCTACACATATCAAGGCTGCAATCAGTTCCCAGGGCGCTGCCCCGCAGTGGCTCCAGATAGTTCTCGAGGAACAGGAAGCGTAAGTCCAACAATCACAAAAACAAAAGGAAAAACAATAAAAAACAAAAGGCGAGTTATGAGGGAAACCAGTGCGGATCAGGCTCCCCCCGGGAAACTCCCGTCAGAACAATTGAGCAATCCGCTAAAGAGAGGAGTACCGGGAGGCCGGGGACGGAGGGGGGGGGAGGGGGTCAAGGGAGATGGACGTCCATATGTAGTTGTTCCAAAAGGCGCCAGGAGCCATCAAGGGTCAGGGGGACATGGCGATATCAGTGTCTACCAGGGGGGGCGTACAGATGCCTCCGCGATACGCGTTCCATTGCCCCCAAATGCTACCCCATGCCCCCGGCTTGCCACGGGCCACATACACAGTCTTCTCCCTAAACATACACCAGTCCATATTCTCCTTCCATACTGACACGGTGGGCGGCCGTTGAGCGCCCCAAAGTTGCGCTATATCCCTCTTGGCAATCATGTTCCCTAGGGCCGCCCACCGAGTCTGAGCCGCGCTGTAGTCATTGGGCTCCCACACATTCAGGACACAGCGACGCACCTCCGGCAGCAGCACAACCCCGGTGACCTGTCCCATAACCGTGTGGACCCGGCGCCAGTAGTCCGCCACCTCACGGCACTCCCAAAGGATATGAAGAAAGGTGGCGCTGAGCCCACAGCCTCGCTTACAGAGCCCGTCGCCGGAAAATCCCATCGAGACCAAGCGCGGACCCGTCACATACACCCGGTGGAGAATCTTGAGCTGTACCAACCGAAGACGAGCCGGAATGGCAACCTCCTTGGGGGACGACAGTGCAGACTGCCAATCTTCGTCGTCCAATTCCACCCCGTCCCCAGTCCAAGCCTCCCGAAGGCGAACAAGAAGGTCCGCCCGGTGATTGATTAATTTTTTATAAATTAAAGAAATAGTACTATCAGGGACATGTCCATCAAGTATGCGGTCCTCGAGGGGCGATGAAACAGGGATCTTGGTCCCCTCCCCGAAGACCGAGAGCAGGGCGTGCCGAACCTGGGCGTAGCGGAAGAACTCCCTGTCGGTCAGCTCGTATTCGGCCTGGAGCACCGCGAAAGTCTTTACCGCGCCCTTGTGCCACAGGTCTCCCACTTTGCTGATACCAATCGTGTCCCACTGGTCAAACCCCTTCGTGGTCCACAAGCTTCCCAGGCGGTCGGAAGCAAACAAGGGAGTAGCACATGTTAATCGCTCACTCCAGCCCATGGCCGCAGTGGCAGCCCTCCAGGTCCGCACCGCAATCTTAGTAGGACCCGTAAGGGTCCGGCCAGCCAGGCGGGAATAAAGTGCCCTGTTGTAGTTCCCGCCGGGAAGCAGGAACTTGTCCATCTCATACGCCGGATTCAAGCCGGGCGCATACGTGGCGTGGTTAATGGCAGATAGCTGCGAGGCCCAATAGTACCTGCGAATGTCAGGAAGCGCGATGCCCCCGTCATACCAGGGGAGAGTGAGCTTGGCAAGAGCAATACGCGCCCGCCCGTCCCACACCAGTCTCCTCTGCAGGCTCTCCACCTCCCGAAAATAGGCCACTGGGATAACATCGAAGGAGTTCTGGAGTGCATAGAGGAACCTGGGAAGGGACATCATTTTAAACAGCGCGGCCCGACCCAGCGGGGACAGGGGGAGCCTGCACCACCGGGCCGTGTCCTCCCGCAGCCGCCGAAGTGGACGCAGGAGATTCTGCTCATAGCGAGCCACCGGGTCCAGCGAAACGTATATCCCCAGGTACTTAAAGCCGCTCAGAGATATCTGAATCGGGAGCCGAGGCGGCAGGAGAGGAGGACCACCAGAGATGGGATAAACGCAGGATTTAGACCAATTGATCGTGAGACCCGAATTGTTCCCAAAGGAGGTCAGAACGTCAAAAAGGACGTTGAGTGACTGCCGCGGTGAGGTGAGATACAGGAGAATGTCGTCCGCATACAGCGAGACCCGATCTTCGAAGCCCGGGCCCCACCGGATCCCTCTAAGCGAGGGCTCCCAACGGAGCCAGGCAGCGAGTGGCTCCAGGGCGAGAGCAAAAAGCAACGGGGACAACGGGCACCCCTGCCTCGTGCCCCTGCCAAGGGCAAAGGGCCGAGAGACCCGCCCATTCACCACCACTTGAGCCATGGGTCCCGTGTAAAGGAGCCTCACCCAGCCAATAAATCCCTCTCCAAAGCCGAATTTATCCAAGACGGCCCAGAGGAATGGCCACTCAATAGTGTCAAAGGCCATCGTGGCATCCAAAGAAACCAGCACGGCCGGTTCGGAGAGGAACTCCGCCCTGGCAAGAGCACCGTGAAGACGCCGCAAGTTAAGAGCGGTGTTGCGGTGCGGGATAAAGCCGCATTGGTCCGGATGTATAAGGTCGCACACGACACTCAACAATCGATTGGCCAGGACTTTCGCCAGGATTTTAGGCTCCGCATTGAGCAGTGAAATAGGCCGGTAAGAAGTACAGCGGTCTCGCGGCTTGCCCTCCTTGGGGATAACGACTATGGTGGCCAAGCGCTGGTCGGCCGGAAGGGAACCCGCCGCAAGAGAGTCGCGAAACATGCGGCTGAGGAAGGGCGCAAGCTTATCAGGACGCAATTTGTATAGTTCAATGGGCAGACCGTTAGGACCCATCGCCTTGCCCGAGCGAAGGGAACGAATCGCGGTCGCTATTTCATCCGACGACAAGGGGGCGTCCAGCCGCTCTCGGTCCTCAACGGACAGGCCGGGCAGAGCAATATCTCTCAGTAAGAGGCGAGAGTCATCCTCATCCCTGTCAGTCACCGGGGAGTACACCGCCCGGAGGTGGTCTGCGAAACATTCCACAATCTCATCCGGCTCAGTCACACACACACCATCCGCAGCACGCAACTCGGGGACCACACGATTCACTCTCTCCTTTTTGTCCAGCCACGCAATCAACTTTCCCGCCTTGTCCCCCGCGTCATACAATCGGCCCTGCTGCTCCCTATACATAGTTTTGGCCGCGTCAGTGACCAGGGACCTATATTCGAACTGTTTCAGGCTAAGGGCATGTAGCCCGTCCGGAGTAACATTCGCCTCCAAGGCCAACTCCAGCCCCGAGATGTCAGTCTCAAGCTTCACCACCGCCTCGCTCCTAACCTTCTTGGCCACCACTATTTGGGCGAGGGCGTGTCCGCGTATCACAGTTTTAAAGGCTTCCCAAAGGGACAACGCAGACGACACCGACCCCTCGTTTTCACTGAAATATTGGTCCATGGCCTTAACCAGGCTGTCACGAGTCACAGGGTCCCGCAAGTACCAGGGGTTAATGGGCGCTATCCGCCCTGCGGACCGCGACCCGGTGTCAAAGAGAAGCCACAGCGGAGAGTGGTCGGAGATACCACGCGCCAGGTGTCTGACCTCTCGAATCCTACCAGTCTGCGCCGCGGGCATAAGGAAGTAGTCTAACCTGGAGAGACTCCCATGCGCCCCCGAATGAAAGGTGAACTGACACTGGGTCGGATGCATCAGTCTCCAACTATCCACCAAGCCGAAGGTCTCCAACATCCCACCCAGCCATGACTGGGCAGCGGGGAGGGTCCTTGGTGGGTGACGATCCAGGTCACCCGAAACCACAGAATTAAAGTCCCCGCCCATGAGCAGGAGGCCGTCCGGAAGGTCAAGCAGCATTCGACCCAAGTCAATAAAGGTGGAGTTCTGGAGGCCCGGGGGGACGTAGACTGAAACCAGGGTAAGGGGCTGCCCCTCCCACCTCCCAATCAAACACACATAGCGCCCTCTGTCATCCGAGACTATCCTCGTGATCTCCACCGGAAGGGAGGTTCGCAGGAGAATGCCCACCCCCCTGGAGCCAGTTGTGAAACCAGAATGGGCTACGAGGCGGTATCCCCCCCTGTTCATCGCATGGCAGACATTGCCGACCAAATGCGTCTCCTGGAGAAACACCACATCAGGAGTCAAACGACGCAAATATTGCAGTACAACACCCCGCTTAATACGGTCCCCCAACCCATTGACGTTCCATGACATAAGCCTCAACCCGTCTCCCCCCATCCCCTCCAATAGATCAAGAGGCCCCCAGCCCGCCGCACAGTTCCCAAATATGGACAAAAATCAATACCTCGCCCTGTAAACAAAAAACACACAACAAAACAACCCCTCTTCCCCCCCAACCCCACCCCAAGTCCAACTCCCCCCACCCTGCACCCCTGCGGGCCAAAGACCCCCCCCAACTTGCAGTGTGCCTGTCGCCCCACTAACCCCATTCTACAAAAAGACCCCGGAGGAGGAAAGGGACCCGAACCCGCCCGCACCCCTCACGGGTCCTGGTAAGACACAGTATGCAAAAGAGTAAGACCCAACTGTACAGTGCAAAACCGCAAAAGCAAGGACCAAATGTCAGTCTAAGGGGACCCGTCACCTGCGGTGCCCCCAGAGGGCCCGGGCCGGCCACCCCCGTCCGGCAGCGAGTCCAGCCAGTCACTTGCGGCCACAGGAGAGTCAAAAAAGGCTGTCCGCTCTCCATGCTCCACTCGTAGTTTCGCCGGGTAGATCATCGAATACTTCAGGCCCAGCTCGCGGAGACGGCGCTTCACCCCTTGGAATCCCATCCGCTGTTTCTGGACCAGTTGTGTGAAGTCCGGATAAAAATTGATGGTCGAGTTCTCGTAGCGGACCGGGCCACGGGTCCGTGAAGCCTGCAGAATAGCGTCGCGGTCCCTGTAGTGGAACAGTTTAGCCACGATAGGCCTCGGGGGGGCCCCCGGCCGCGGCCGGCCGCCCGGCACTCGATGGGCCCGCTCCACGGCGAAGAATTTGCTTAGGCCAGCCGGGGACAGCTGTTGCATGATAAGTTCCTCGACCACGAGGTCCACCGGGCGGCTGTCGGAGGACTCCGGTACACCAATGATGCGGATGTTGTTGCGTCGGGCCCGTCCCTCGAAGTCCTCAAGCCGCCGGGCCATATGGTCGTTGACCACTCTAATGTCCCCAAGCGCGGCCCGCAGATCCGACACCTCCGCACCCAGGGTGGAGGTCCGTGCATCAAGGGCCTGGACCCTCTCGTTAGTTTTGGAGAGGTCGGCCCGAATCAGGGTGACATCGATCGCGACAGTGTCGATCTTACGGGCCAGGGCCTCATATTGCGTCGCGATGGTTTCCCTGATGCCCTCGATGGCGCCCATAATGTCCTGCAGGGAAGGTTCCGCAGAGACGGTCGTGCCTCCCCCTGCAGCATCCGGGGAGAGGCCAGCAGCGCCAGGGGACCCCCTGCCCTGGGTGTAGCGGTCCATGTTGTTGCTCTGGACCGGCCCCCCGCGCAGAGAAGCCTTGGTCTTGCGCCCCTCCGGACCCCCTTTGCCCGCCATGTGAGCGCAGTCTCTCAATGGGACCTCCGATCAAGAGGTGTGCGGGCGCCAGCAAAAGGACCACAAACTGTCGGTGTAGGGGTCGGAGGCGTCAGGCCCACCAGTAGCAGAGGGAAGCAAGCCTCGGGCAGAGGCCCAGGAGGCACCTCGCCACCCTGAGCACGCACGCCAGCCGATCTCCTGAGGGCCAAAACCGAAACCGAAAGTGCTGAATCGGCAACTGGCACCGCGCTGAGGCCGCTGTTGTTCAATTGCAGCCCGGCCCCACGGGTCACCTTCACCCCGGCCACCTCCGTCGGGTGGGTCCCAAAAGTTCCGACGACGACAACTCAGGATTCCCAGGTCCGATTAGAGTTTTAAAAAGAGATATAAGATCAGCTGGTCTTCATCTCCCAGATTCCATAAACCAAATCAGGATAGTCTCAGGATATATTCCGAGGAGCAGAAAGGGTCCGGGGAGCCCTGTGCTCACGCGACCATCTTGGATGCGCGCTAGGCTCCTCCCCCGATGCTGGCATTGTTGATGCTCTGATTTACCTGTTCTGTGTATGAGGGAAGTCTGCACTTCTGATGCCCTGATGCACCTGCTCTGTGAGAAGCATACTCAGACTGCTGACGCTCTGATGTACCTATTTTGTGAGTAACGGAAGCGTGCACTTCTGATGCCCTGATGATCCTGTTCCTAAAGAGGGAAGCTTGTACTGCTGCTACCATGATACACCTGTTCTGTGAGAGGGAAGCTTGCACTGCTGATGCCCTGAAGTCCCTGTCCTTTTTTGAGGGAACCTTGCACTACTGAATCCCTTATGTCCCTGTTCTGTGTTTGAGGGAAGCTTGCACTGCTGATGCCCTGATGTGCCTGTTCTGTGAGAGGGAAGCTTGCACTGCTGACACCCTGATGCACCTGGTCTTTGAGTGAGTAAATCTTTCACTGATGATGGTGATATGTACCTGTTCTGTGAATGAGGGATACTTGGTCTGCTGATGACCGGATGCACCTGTTCTGTGAGTGAGGGAAGCTTGCATTGCTGATGCCCTGATGTACCTGTTCAGTGAGTGAGGGAAGCTTGCATTGCTGATGCACTGATGTACCTGCTCTGTGAGTGGGAGAAGCTAGCACTGATGATGCCCTTATGTACCTGTTCTGTGAGTGAGGGAAGCTTGTACTTCTGTTATCATGAAGTACCTGTTCTGTGAGAGGAAAGCGTGCACTGCTGGTGCCCTGATGTATATATTCTGTGAGTGAGGGAACCCTGCACTGCTGATATCCTGATGTACCTGCTCTATTGGGTGGGCAAGCTTGCACTACTGATCCCGTAATGCACCTGTTTTGTGAGTGAAGGAAGCTTACACTGCTGATGTACCTTTTCTATGTGTGAGGAAAGATTGCACTGCTGATGTCCTGATGTACCTATTCTATGAGGTAAGCTTGCACTGATGATGTTTTGATGCACCTGTTCTGTGTGTGAAGAAAGCTAACACTGCTGATGCTCTGACATACCTGTTCTGTGAGTGAGGGAAGCTTGTACTGCTGATGCCCTGATGTAACTTTTCTTAGAGAGGAAAGTTTGCACTGCTGATGCCATGCGGTACCTGTTCTGTATATGAAGGAAGCCTGCAATGCTGATGCCCTGCTGTACCTATTCTTAGTGAGGGAAGCTTGCACTGCTGATGCCCTAATGCACCTTGCACCTGTTCTGCGTATGAGGAAAGCTTGCACTACTGATACCCTGATGTACCTATTCTATGAGTGAGGGAAGCCTGCACTGCTGATGCCCTGATATACCTGCTCTATGATAAGCAAATTCAGACTGCTGACACCCTGATGTACCTATTTTGTGAGTAAGAGAAGCATGCACTTCTGATGCCCTGCTGTACCTGTTCCGAAAGAGGAAAGCATGTACTGCTGCTACCATGATAGACTTGTTCTGTGAGAGGGAAGCTTGCACTGCTGATGCCCTGATGTACCTGTTCTGTAAGTGAGGGAAGCTTACACTGCTGATGCCATGAATTCCCTGTCCTGTGTTTGAGGGGAAGCTTGCACTGCTGATGCCCTGATGTCCCTGTTCTGTGTTTGAGGGAAGCTTGCACTGCTGATGCCCTGATGTACCTGTACTAAGAGAGGGAAACTTCTACTGGTGCAAGTGTGATTTACCTGTCCTCTGAGAGGGAAGCTTTCTCTGCTGGTGCCCTGATGTACCTGGTCTTTGAGTGAGGAAAGCTTCCACTGATTTTTTAATTGAAATTTTTTATTAGGGTTTTGCATGCATTTTACCACATTGAACTTTCACAGGTATAAAGGTTAATCAGTTTAGCACATCATCATGAACCTTGTTGCAGCCTGCAGTGGGTGGGTACCGTAGTCCATTAGTCATTGAATCCTCCTGTTATGACCAGAAGAACATGTCTCCCACAGGACCCATATGCATATCATCGCGGTAGTGTCTATATTTCCCATCCCGTTCGGGGTCAGCCCTGTCTCCCCAAGTGTGACTATGCATCGTTCCCTTCTCTCCCAATATAATCGTCAGGTCATGCAGCTAGGACAACGGCATGTGAACTGCCGACGGGAATAACTGCCACCTTCGGGGTGGCTTGGGAAGGGTCATAGGGAGGGGGGGGAGCCTGAAACTGGAAAGAAGGGGGGGCAGGGAGCGAATCATGGAGGGGGGGGAAGGGTGCGGGGCTGACGAACAGTAAGTTCCCGTGGTGGATTGTGCATGGACTGACGGTAAGTGCGTGTGACGCGCTCTGGGGTGAACTAGGGGGGGGGAAGCGGGTCCGTTAGACGCGCTGCAGGGGACGGGGTCCGCCTTCGCCTCTGGCATCAGGGTGTGCTACCTGCCTATTGAGCCGTCCGCGCCCTCTGTTGGTTCGGGGTGATTGGGGGGGGCAGGAGAAGCGTGGGGGGTGGGTTGTGTCGTGCCCTGTATGTCTCCCGCTGTGTACTTCTGCTTAAAAAGAATGAGAAGTTGTGCCCATTCCATAGATATCGGATGTTTGCGGGCACCCTTCGCCTCCTCCTCCCGCAACAGCTCTTCCTCTGCCGCTCCCCATTTGAGCACTGCCCCCGCCCAGGCCGGTCCCGATGGTTCCGCTGGGGCCCTCCAATGCATCGCAATGTTCCTCTTCGCAAGGAGAATGGCCAAGGACATGAACTTCCATTGCACTCTCGCGGTTTTCTTCCTCGGGGATATCCCCAGCGCACACTCCTCCCAAGTGGAGGCAGTCGGGAGCTCGGTTGTGGATCGGACGGCCTGGTGCACCCTGCCCCAGAAGCGTTGGATGGATGGGCAGGCCCAGAACATGTGTTTGAAGTCTGCGGCTTCCAGTTGACAGCGGGGGCATTCGAACCGCGTATCGGGGTAAAACCGGTGGAGCTTGTCCGGAGTGAGATACGCCCGGTGTAAGATATTAAGTTGAATATTTTTGAATTGCGCGTTCCTGGACACCTTTTTTGTGAATTCCAGAGCTTTGCGCCATTCTGCATCATTGAAGACTCGGCCTGCATCGTCTTCCCACGTTTCCCGGAGTTTGTCCAGGGAGACGTTCGTCAGCTCCCGGATCGCTTTATAATGCCAGGTGATTAGGTGACTGCCTGCTCCCATTCGCAGTACCGTGTGCAACACAGGGTGCGTCGGGGGTTCCCCTTCACGTAGTTTCCAAAAGTGGCTACTACTTTCCAGTATTTGCCTGTGTCGCAGGAACTGTCCCTGGGGGAGGTCATACCACTCCACCAGCTGTGCGTACGTTCTCAGTTGCCCCTCCTGGAACAACGCCTCCACCTCTGTGATGTTGTGGTCCGTCCATACTTGGAGGGCCCTCGCAGTGTAGTACCCGCTCCTCTGGGGGAGTCCCACCAGGGGGAGCAGGGGGGAATATAGTGGCTGGCCCCTGGACATACGGTGTATCCGTATCATGCATCTGCGGGCTATAACGACCTGTAGCGGGTGCGTGCGCGCCGGTTTAGTACCCGGCAAGAGCATTCGTCGGATCGCGGGAAGAGGCACCCTGCCTCCCTCGGTGATCGTCTCCTCCACGTGCCGCTCCGCCGTCCAATGGGACAGCCACTGGAGCTGCGCCGCGAGGAAGTATGATTCGAAGGACGGTGCTCCCAGGCCTCCATCGGTTGTGGGTAGGTACAATGTGCGCAACGCCACTCGATGTCGGCCGCCTCCCCATATCAGGGTTGCTAACAGCGTGTCTAGTTCCCGGAAGAAGGAACGCGGCGGGATTATAGGAATGTTTGCAAAGTAATAGAGCATTCTCGGCACCATAATCATCTTTGCAATGGCGACACGTCCTATGGGTGCTAACGGCAGCGCCTTCCAGAATCCCACCGCCGAGCGCAGGCTGGTCAGCGCCCGTCGGTGATTTCCCTCGAAGAGGTCGCTGGGGGAGTGGTAGAGGCACCCCCCTAAATACCTGGGGGCCGTCTCATCCCACATCAGTGTCTGAGCTCCCAGTGTTATCGCTAGGGGCCCTGTGTGGGCCCCCAAAGGAAAAATGGACGATTTCTCCCAATTGACCTTAAGTCCCGAGGCCTCTCCGAACTCATGCAGTGTCGTCCAGATTGACGTAAGGTCGGCCGATATGTCACAAACATATATCATGAGATCGTCCGCATACAACGACACGCAATGGGTGACGTCCGCAATGGGAATCCCCCACGCCTCCCCCTCCCGACGCAACCGCATGGCCAGGGGCTCCATCGCCAGGGCGAAGAGGAGAGGAGAGGAGAGAGGGGGCATCCCTGCCTCGTCCCGCGGGTCACCGAGAAAGGAGCCGATATAAGTTTGCCGAGTCGCATCCTGGAGGTGAGGCCCTCGTATAGTAGCCGGGTGTAGGCCAGCAGCACGGGTTCGACACCCGCGCACCGCAAGACCTCGAACAGGTAAGGCCACAGCAGCGTATCAAACGCCCTCTCCAGGTCCAGCACCAGACACGCCGCCCGAGGATATCGTTCTTTCGTCTGATCCTGAACATGAAACAGGCGGCGCAAATTATGTGAGGTGTTACGCCGGGGAATGAACCCTCACTGGTCCGGGTGCACCAACGTGGGGAGGATTTGACTGTATCGCTCCGCTAAGATTTTTCCTAGGATCTTGCAGTCGGTGTTCAGGAGTGTGATCGGCCGGTAGGAAGCCGGGAGCGCGGGATCTCTGTGCGGCTTCAAGACGGTCACCAGGATCGATGTCCGCATCGAGTCTGGGAGCATTTTGCGGGCGAACGCCTCCTCGTATATGGAGACCAGACGCGGCGCTAAGTGTGTCGCGAACATGTGGTAGTACTCGATCGGGAATCCGTCCGTTCCCGGCGCCTTCCCGCGCGCTAGGGCCTTGATCGCCTGTTTCACATCGGCTGTTTTGATCTTTTTGTCTAGTTCCTTCCCGACTGCGGGGGGGATCTGGGACATGGACGACCGGCCTAGAAAACCGACGAGGTCCCCCGATGGTCCGGCCCGCGGGGACCGGTATAAGACCGCGTAGTATCCGTGGAAGATGTGCAGGATATCAGCTTGAGAGTGTTTGAGTTGCCAGTCTGAGGCCATGAGCTCTGTTATAGGGTGTGGTGTTGTGTCTTGCTTAACTAGCCAAGCTAGGAGGGATCCCGCTCTATTCCCCTCTCGGTGCGTTCTCGCCGCGTATGCCCGAAAATTGTATTTGCGCAGGTCTCACAGCGTTTCTGCGTGAGAGGATTTGGCTTCTGACAATTGCGCTGGCGTGGCGTCCCCCTGATCTACGCTCTTCGATATGTCCGCGAGCTGGGTCTCCGCCCTCTGCAAGGCCCTGTCCAGCACTCTTCTGACCCCACCACCTGTTGGATATAGTGCCCTCTGGCGCTCACCTTAAATGCGTCCCACTCTAACGATCTCGTGGTGGCCGTGTTGTCATTCTGCCGAAAGTGGCCCTGCATGTATTCCTCATGGGTGTGGCGGAATAACGGGTGTGTGAGGCACTCCCGGGGCATCCTCCATGTTGGGATCGGGGGGTGAGGTGTTTTCCATCTGAGGACCACAGTGTGTGCGTCGTGATCCAACACTATTCTGTCTAGGTAGTCTGAGTCTTGTACTTTGGGTAAGAGCGACGTTGAGCATAGGAACCTGTCTAAACGGACCCGCAGATCATGTGGTATTGAATGAAAGGAGTAGAGCTTTGTGGTGGGGTGGCGAGTCCTCCAGCTATCTGCTAACCCCCATCTGTCTGCCCAGCTGCAGAGGCCTGCGGCTGGCTTGTACGATGATGAGTGGGCCTGCGGGGGATGTGATCTGTCTAGGTGTGGGTCGAGGGTGCAGTTGTAATCCCCCCCCCTCCAATAGCCATGGGACCGATGTGTGGTGCGCCAGTGTGTTTGTGAGTCTGCTCCAGTATCGCTCCTGTTCCGTGTTGGGGGCGTATATGCTCCCTATTAGTAGTTGCTGGCCCTCCAGCAGCCCCATCAGTATCGCGTAACGGCCTTCACTGTCGATGAGTCTGCTTTGCTCTCGGAAAGCTTCCACTGATGATGGTGATATGTACCTGTTCCATAAGTGAGAAAAACTTGGTCTGCTGATGACTGGATGCACCTCTTCTGTGAGTGAGGGAAGCTCGCACTGCTGATGCCCTGATGTACCTGTTCTGCTTGTGATGGAACTCTACACTGCTGATAACCCGATGAACCTATTCCATGAGGGAGGGAAGCCTGCACTGTTAATGCCCTAAGTTACCTGTTCTGTGAGAGACAAGCCAAGATGCTGATCCCCAGATGTACCTGTTCTGTGAGTGAGAGAGGCTTGCACTGCTGATGCCCTGATGTAACTGCTGTGTGAGGGACAAGTTTAGACTGCTGATGTCTTGATGTACATGTTCTGTGAGTGAGTGACGCTTGCACTGCTGATGCCTGATGTACCTGTTCTATGTGTGAGAGAAGCCTGCAATGCTAAACCCCTGATGTACCTGCTCTTTGAGTCATAAACGCCTGCACTGCTGATGCCCTGATGTATCTGTTCTGTCTGTGAGGGAAGCCTGCACTGCTGAAGCCCTGATGTACCTGCTCTGTGAGTGAGGACAGCTTGCACTGTTGATGCCCTGATGTACCTGTTCTGCGCATGAATGAAGCTTGCACTGCTGGTACCCTGATGTACCAATTCTATGAGTGAGGGAAGCTTGCATTGTAGATGCTCTGATTTAAACCTGTTCTGTGTATGAGGGAAGTGTGCACTTCTGATGCCCTGCTGCACCTGTTCCGAAAGAGAGAAGCTTGTACTGCTGCTACCATGATGGACCTGTTCTATGAGAGGGAAGCATGCACTGCTGATGCCCTCATGTACCGCTTCTGTGAGTGAGTGAAGCTCGCATTACTGATGCCCTGAAGGCCCTGTCCTTTTTTTGAGGGAAGCTTGCACTGCTGAAGCCCTTATGTCCCTATTCTGTGTTTGAGGGAAGCTTCCACTGCTGATGCCCTGATGTGCTTGTTCTGTGAGAGGGAAGCTTGCACTGCTGGGGCCCTGATGTACCTGGTCTTTGAGTGACTACAGGTTTCACTGATGATGGTGATATGTACCTCTTCTGTGAGTGAGGGAATCTTGCTCTGCTGATGACCGGATGTACCTGTTCTGTGAGTGAGGGAAGCTTGCACGGCTGATGCCCTGATGTACCTGTTTTGCGTGTGAGGGAACCTTGCACTGCTAATATCCTGGTGTACCTATTCTGTGAGTGAGAGAAGCCTGCACTGTAGATGCCCTAATATACCTGCTCTGTGAGGGGCAATATTAGATTGCTGATGTCGTGATGTACCTGTTCTTTGATTAGTGAAGCTTGCACTGCAGATGCCCTGATATACCTGCTCTGTGAGTCATGAAAGCTTGCACTGCTGGTGCCCTGATGTACCTGTTCTGTGAGTGAGGGAATCTTGTACTGCTGAAACCCTGATGTAAATTTCAGAGAGAGGAAAGCTTGCACTGCTGATGCCATGCGGTACCTGCTCTGTATATGAAGGAAGCCTGCAATGCTGATGCCCTGCTGTACCTATTCTTAGTGAGGGAAGCTTGAACTGCTGATGACCTAATGCACCTGTTCTGCATAGGAGGAAAGCTTACAGTGTTTGATGCCCTGATGTACCTGTTCTGCGTATGAGTGCAGCTTGCACTGCTGATACCCTGATGTACCTGTTCTGTCTATGAGGGAAGCCTGCACTGCTGAAGCCCTGATGGATCTGCTCTGTGTTTGAGGGAAGCTTGCACTGCTGATGCCCTGATGTGATTGTTCTGTGAGAGGGAAGCTTGCACTGCTGGGGCCCTGATGTACCTGGTCTTTGAGTGACTACAGGTTTCACTGATGATGGTGATATGTACCTCTTCTGTGAGTGAGGGAACCTTGCTCTGCTGATGACCGGATGTACCTGTTCTGTGAGTGAGGGAAGCTTGCACGGCTGATGCCCTGATGTACCTGTTTTGCGTGTGAGGGAACCTTGCACTGCTAATATCCTGATGTACCTATTCTGTGAGTGAGAGAAGCCTGCACTGTAGATGCCCTAATGTACCTGCTCTGTGAGGGGCAATATTAGATTGCTGATGTCATGATGTACCTGTTCTTTGATTAGTGAAGCTTGCACTGCTGATGCCCTGATATACCTGCTCTGTGAGTCATGAAAGCTTGCACTGCTGAAGCCCTTATGTCCCTGTTCTGTGAGTGAGGGAAGCTTGTACTGCTGATGCCCTGATGTAAATTTCAGAGAGAGGAAAGCTTGCACTGCTGATGCCATGCGGTACCTGCTCTGTATATGAAGGAAGCCTGCAATGCTGATGCCCTGCTGTACCTATTCTTAGTGAGGGAAGCCTGAACTGCTGATGCCCTAATGCACCTGTTCTGCATAGGAGGAAAGCTTACAGTGTTAGATGCCCTGATGTACCTGTTCTGCGTATGAGTGCAGCTTGCACTGCTGATACCCTGATGTACCTGTTCTGTCTATGAGGGAAGCCTGCACTGCTGAAGCCCTGATGGATCTGCTCTGTGAGTGAGGAAAGCTTGCACTGTTGATGCCCTATTGTACCTGTTTTGTGTATGAGTGAAGCTTGCACTGCTGGTACCCTGATGTACCAATTCTATGAGTGAGTAAAATTGTCACTGATGATGGTGATATGTACCTGTTCTGTGAGTGACGGAAGCTTGCACTGCTGATGCCCTGATGTACCTGTTTTGCGTGTGAGGGAACCTTGCACTGCTAATATCCTGATGTACCTATTCTGTGAGTGAGAAAAGCCTGCACTGTAGATACCCTAATGTACCTGGTCTGTGAGGGGCAATATTAGATTGCTGATGTCGTGATGTACCTGTTCTGTGAGTTAGTGAAGCTTGCACTGCTGATGCCCTGATATACCTGCTCTGTGAGTCATGAATGCTTGCACTGCTGACGCCCTGATGTACCTGTTCTGTGTATGTGAGAAGCTTGCACCACTGACACCCTGATGTATGTATTGTATGAGTGAGGAAATCCTGCATTATTGATGCCCAGTTGTACCTGTTCTGTGAGAGGGAAGTTTGCACTGCTGATGCCCTAATGTAACTGTTCTGTGGGTGAGGGACGCTTGCACTTCTGATGCCCTGAGGTACTGGTCTGTGAGTTAAGGAAGCTTGCACTGATGATGCCCTGGTGTACCTGTTCTGTGTGTGAGGTAAGCTTACACTGCTGTTGCCCTGATATACCTGTTCTGTGAGTGAAGGACCCTTGCACTGCTGATGCCCTTATGTACCTGCTCTGTCCTTGAGGGAAGCTAGCATTAAAGATGCCCTGATGTACCTGTTCTGTGAGTGAAGGAAGCTTGCACTGCTGATGACCTGATGTACCCGTTCCGTCACTGATGGAAGCTTGCACTGCTGATGCCCAGATGTGCCTGTTCTGCATATGAGGAAAGCTTGCACTACTGATAGCCTGATGTACCTATACTGTGAGTGATGGAAGCCTACACTGCTGACGCCCTGATGTACCTGCTCAATGGGTGGGCAAGCTTGGACTGCTGTTGCCCTGATGTAGATATTCTAAGAGTGGGAGGCTTGTACTGCTGTTACGTGCTGAACCTGTTCTGTGAGAAGGAAGCTTGCATTGCTCATGCCCTGATGTGCCTTTTCTATAAGGTAAGCTTGCACAGATTATGCCCTAATGTACCTGTTCTGAGTGTGAAGAAAGAGTGCACTGCTGATGCTCTATATACCTGTTCTATGAGTGAGGGTAGCTTGCACTCCGGATGTCATGATGTACCTATTCTGAGAGAGGAAAGCTTGCACTGCTGCTACCATGATGTACCAGTTCTGTGAGTTAGGGAAGCTTGCACTGCTGATACCCTGATGTCCCTGTTCTGTGTTTGAGGGAAGCTTTTACTACTGATGCCCTGATGTACCTGTTCTAAGAGAGGAAAACTTCTACTGCTGCTACCTTGATCTACTTGTTCTGTTAGAGGGAAGGTTGCACTGCTAATGCCCTGATGTTCCTGTTCTTTGATTGAGGGAAGCTTGCACTGCTCAAACCCTGGTGTACCTGTTCTGTGAGTGAGGGAAGCCTGCACTGTTGATGCCCTGATTTACCTGTTCTGTGAGAGACAATCTTTGACGCTGATCCCCAGATGTTCCTGTTCTGTGGGTGAGTGAAGCTTGCACTGCTGATGCCCAGATGTGCCTGTTCTGTGTGTGAGGGAAGGCTGCACTGCTGAAGTCCTGATGTACCTGCTCTGTGAGAAGCAAGCTCAGACTGCTGACACCCTGATGTACCTATTTTGTGAGTAAGGGAAGCCTGCACTGCTGATGCTCTGCTGTACCTGTTCTAAGAGTGGGACGCTTCTACTGCTGCTACCGTGATTTACCTGTTGTGTGAGTGAGGGGAGCTTCCACTGTTGCTACCATGATGTACCTATTCTTAGAGAGGAAAGCTTGCACTGATGATGCCCTGTTGTACCTGTTTTGTGAGTGACCGAAGCTTCCACTGAGGTTGCCCTAATATACCTATTCTGTGAGTGAGGTAGGCTTGCACTGCTGATGCCCTTATGTACCTACTCTGTGAGAAGCATGGTCAGACTGCTGAAACCCTGATGTACTTATTTTGCGGTCAAGGGAAGCCTGCACTGCTGATGCCCTGCTGTACCTGTTCTGTGAGTAAGGGAAGCCTGCGCTGCTGATGCCCTGATGTACCTGTTCTGTGAGTAAGGGAAGCCTGCACTGCTGATGCCCTGATGTACCTGATCTGTGAGTAAGGGAAGCTTGCATTGCTGATGTCCTGATGTACCTGATCTGTGAGTAAGGGAAGCTTGCATTGCAGATGTCCTGATGTACCTGATCTGTGAGTAAGGGAAGCTTGCACTGCTGATGCCCTGCTGTACCTGTTCTTTGAGTAAGGGAAGCCTGCACTGCTGATGCCCTGATGTACCTGATCTGTGAGTAAGGGAAGCTTGCATTGCTGATGTCCTGATGTACCTGATCAGTGAGTAAGGGAAGCTTGCACTGCTGATGCCCAGATGTACCTGATCTGTGAGTAAGGGAAGCCTGCACTGCTGATGCCCAGATGTACCTGATCTGTGGGTAAGGGAAGCCTGCACTGCTGATGCCCTGATGTACCTGTTTTGCGTGTGAGGGAACCTTGCACTGCTAATATCCTGATGTACCTATTCTGTGAGTGAGAGAAGCCTGCACTGTAGATGCCCTAATGTACCTGCTCTGTGAGGGGCAATATTAGATTGCTGATGTCATGATGTACCTGTTCTTTGATTAGTGAAGCTTGCACTGCTGATGCCCTGATATACCTGCTCTGTGAGTCATGAAAGCTTGCACTGCTGGTGCCCTGATGTACCTGTTCTGTGAGTGAGGGAATCTTGTACTGCTGATGCCCTGATGTAAATTTCAGAGAGAGGAAAGCTTGCACTGCTGATGCCATGCGGTACCTGCTCTGTATATGAAGGAAGCCTGCAATGCTGATGCCCTGCTGTACCTATTCTTAGTGAGGGAAGCTTGAACTGCTGATGCCCTAATGCACCTGTTCTGCATAGGAGGAAAGCTTACAGTGTTTGATGCCCTGATGTACCTGTTCTGCGTATGAGTGCAGCTTGCACTGCTGATACCCTGATGTACCTGTTCTGTCTATGAGGGAAGCCTGCACTGCTGAAGCCCTGATGGATCTGCTCTGTGAGTGAGGAAAGCTTGCACTGTTGATGCCCTATTGTACCTGTTCTGTGTATGAGTGAAGCTTGCACTGCTGGTACCCTGATGTACCAATTCTATGAGTGAGTAAAGTTGTCACTGATGATGGTGATATGTACCTGTTCTGTGAGTGACGGAAGCTTGCACTGCTGATGCCCTGATGTACCTGTTTTGCGTGTGAGGGAACCTTGCACTGCTAATATCCTGATGTACCTATTCTGTGAGTGAGAGAAGCCTGCACTGTAGATACCCTAATGTACCTGGTCTGTGAGGGGCAATATTAGATTGCTGATGTCGTGATGTACCTGTTCTGTGAGTTAGTGAAGCTTGCACTGCTGATGCCCTGATATACCTGCTCTGTGAGTCATGAATGCTTGCACTGCTGACGCCCTGATGTACCTGTTCTGTGTATGTGAGAAGCTTGCACCACTGACACCCTGATGTATGTATTGTATGAGTGAGGAAATCCTGCATTATTGATGCCCAGTTGTACCAGTTCTGTGAGAGGGAAGTTTGCACTGCTGATGCGCTAATGTAACTGTTCTGTGGGTGAGGGACGCTTGCACTTCTGATGCCCTGAGGTACTGGTCTGTGAGTTAAGGAAGCTTGCACTGATAATGCCCTGGTGTACCTGTTCTGTGTGTGAGGTAAGCTTACACTGCTGATGCCCTGATGTACCTGTTCTGTGAGTAAGGGAAGCCTGCACTGCTGATCCCCTGATGTACCTGATCTGTGAGTGAAGGAAGCTTGCACTGCTGATGACCTGATGTACCCGTTCCGTCACTGATGGAAGCTTGCACTGCTGATGCCCAGATGTGCCTGTTCTGCATATGAGGAAAGCTTGCACTACTGATAGCCTGATGTACCTATACTGTGAGTGATGGAAGCCTACACTACTGACGCCCTGATGTACCTGCTCAATGGGTGGGCAAGCTTGGACTGAAATGAAATGAAAAATTATATTTATATAGCGCGTAACTACCCGGAGGCCTCGCAGCGCTTTAATTGATCACTGTGGCGGGCCGCAGGGTGAGACTAACACGCTTTTGCGAACAGGTGGGTTTTCAAAGCCTTCCTAAATGCCAACCGGTTATTATTTTCTCTGAGAGCTAAGGGGAGGGAATTCCAGAGTCTCGCGGCGGTATGGGAGAAGGAACGGCCACCCCATCGGGCTTTGTTGATTTTTGTTGTAGTTGCTAGGTGCAGTGAACCAGAGCGAAGGGCTCTAGATGGAGCGTAAGGCATAACTAAAGGGAACAGAATGGCAGACTGCTGGTGCCCTGATGTAGATATTCTAAGAGTGGGAGGCTTGTACTGCTGTTACGTGCTGAACCTGTTCTGTGAGAGGGAAGCTTGCATTGCTCATGCCCTGATGTGCCTTTTCTATAAGGTAAGCTTGCACCGATGATGCCCTAATGTACCTGTTCTGAGTGTGAAGAAAGAGTGCACTGCTGATGCTCCATATACCTGTTCTATGAGTGAGGGAAGCTTGCACTCCTGATGTCATGATGTACCAGTTCTCTTAGAGGGGGGCTTGCACAGCTGATGCCCTGATGTACCTGTTCTGTGAGTGACGGAAACTTGCACTGCTGATACACTGATGCCCCTGTTCTTTGTTTGAGGAAAGCTTGCACTGCTGATACCCTGATGTCCCTGTTCTGTGTTTGAGGGAAGCTTTTACTGCTGATGCCCTGATGTACCTGTTCTAAGAGAGGAAAACTTCTACTGCTGCTACCTTGATCTATCTGTTCTGTTAGGGGGAAGGTTGCACTGCTAATGCCCTGATGTTCCTGTTCTTTGATTGAGGGAAGCTTGCACTGCTCAAGCCCTGGTGTACCTGTCCTGTGAGTGAGGGAAGCCTGCACTGTTGATGCCCTGATTTACCTGTTCTGTGAGAGACAATCTTTGACGCTGATCCCCAGATGTTCCTGTTCTGTGGGTGAGTGAAGCTTGCACTGCTGATGCCCAGATGTGCCTGTTCTGTGTGTGAGGGAAGGCTGCACTGCTGAAGTCCTGATGTACCTGCTCTGTGAGTCATGAAAGCTTGCTCTGTTGATGCCCTGATCTACCTGTTCCATAAGAGGCAAGCTTTGACTGCTGATATCCTAATGTACCTATTTTGTGAGTGAGAGAAGCCTGCATTGATCATGCCCTGATGTACCTACTCTGTGAGAAGCATGGTCAGACTGCTGAAACCCTGATGTACTTATTTTGCAGTCAAGGGAAGCCTGCACTGCTGATGCCCTGCTGTTCCTGTTCTGTGAGTAAGGGAAGCCTGCACTGCTGATGCCCTGATGTACCTGATCTGTGAGTAAGGGAAGCTTGCCTTGCTGATGTCCTGATGTACCTGATCTGTGAGTAAGGGAAGCTTGCATTGCGGATGTCCTGATGTACCTGATCTGTGAGTAAGGGAAGCTTGCACTGCTGATGCCCTGCTGTACCTGTTCTTTGAGTAAGGGAAGCCTGCACTGCTGATGCCCTGATGTACCTGATCTGTGAGTAAGGGAAGCTTGCACTGCTGATGTCGTGATGTACCTGATCTGTGAGTAAGGGAAGCCTGCACTGCTGATGCCCTGATGTACCTGTTCTGTGAGTAAGGAAAGTCTGCACTGCTGATGCCCTGATGTACCTGATCTGTGGGTAAGGGAAGCTGACACTGCAGATGTCCTGATGTACCTGATCTGTGAGTAAGGGAAGCCTGCACTGCTGATGCCCTGATGTACCTGATCTGTGAGGTAAGCTTGCACTGCTGATGCCCTGATGTACCCGATCTGTGATTAAGGGAAGCCTGCACTGCTGATGCCCTGATGTACCTGCTCTGTGAGTAAGGGAAGCTTGTACTGCTAATGCCCTGATGTACCTGATCTGTGAGTAAGGGAAGCCTGCACTGCTGAGGCCCTGATGTATCTGTTCTAAGAGCGGGAAGCGTCCATTGCTGATGCCCTGATGTACCTATTTTCTGAGTGACCTAAGCTTGCACTGATGTTGCCTTAATGTACATATTCTGTGTATGAGGAAAGCTTGCACTGCTGATACCCTGAAGTACCTATTCAATGACTAAGGAAAGAGTGCACTGCTGATGCCCTGATGTGCCTGCTCTGTGAGTGCTGACAGCTTGCACTGCCGATCCCATGGTGTACCTATTCTATAAGTGAGGGATGCCTGCATTGTTGATGACCTGATGTGCCTGTTCTGTGAGAGAGAAGCTTGTACTGCTGTTACCATGATGTACCTGTTCTGGGAGAGGGAAGCTTGCACTGATGATGCCCTTATGCACATGTTTTGTGAGTGACGGAAGCTTGTACTGATGATGCTCTGAGGCGCCTGTTCTGTGAGTGAAGGAAGCTTGCACTGCTGATGCCCTGATTTACCTGCTCAGTGGGTGAGGGAAGCTGGCACTGCAGATGTCCTGATGTACCTATACTATGATTGAGGGATGCCTGCACTGTAGATGCTCTGAGGTAACTGTTCTTTGAGAGGCAAACTTAGGTTGCTGATGCCCTTATGTACATATTCTGTGAGTGAGGTAAGCCTGCAGTGCTGATGTCCTGATGTACCTGCTCTTTGAATGAGGGAAGCTTGCACTGATGATAACGTGATGTACCTGTTCTGCGTGAGAGGGAAACCTACACTGCTGGTACCTTGATGTACCTGTTCTAGGTATGAGGGAAGCCTGCACAGTTGATGCCCTGATCCCCGAATGTGCCTGTTTTGTGAGTGAGTGAAGCTTGCACTGCTGAGTTTTTGTGTTGTTTCCTCAGCTTTTTCTTTGCTCTCGCTGATAGGAGAGCATCTGGCCTGACTGTTGAGCTTGAGGCTCCTATATCTTTTCTGATTCTTATAGTCACGGCGCTTTCGCTGTTGTTGACGCTCTGTTTGCCGGAAGTGACATCAAGCCCTTTTGCACGGCTCCCGAGCCTTGTGACCGTCAGTTGACTTTGGGCCTGGTGAGGCTACTTCTTTCTCACTTAGAGCCAGATGATGGTTGCTTGGGGCTGCCCGACAGTCTGTGGTACTGGATGTTGGCGTGTCTCTTCTCCCTCTGACCATCTCTACTATGTCCCCTAAGACCTGCGGGAGGGAAGCCCACTTATCAATTAGTGTCGCGCAAGAGCATGAGCGAAGTTTGGTGTCAAAGATCCTGGCAATCTTATTTTCCAGATCCTCCTCCCTGCTGCCGAGGTTGACGAGGCGGAGTGCTAGCAAATGCAGGGGGTCTGTTCGGACCTCCATCTTTGTCGATTGCCACAGTAATGCTCTAATTACAGAATTGTGTGATTCATTTATGGGCATTGATTGTGAGTCTTCATTGACGTTGTCATTCGATAAATGGCAATATAGCTGGGTGTCCAGTGCTAGCTCTAATAGCCCCAGCAGCGTTGGGGTTAACTCCAAGGTTCTTTCAATCTTTTGCCCCCATTTTTGAAGAAAGTAAGTGGTACGGTCACCTGCCATTGGGGAGTCTGAAGTCGGTCCGCCTGTAGGTGAGAAGGGGCTTGAGACTGGTGGTGGAGTCTCGGTTTTCCGGCCATCTTGGCCTTGACTTTTGGTCCAATGGATTTGTGCCACGTCTCTAGGGCGTGTTCCACTTTAGGCAGTACTGCCTCATTATTTCTGTTGACTGAGGGACGAGCACCTTCATTTTCCAGATAGGTGTAATCTCGCCAATGTGCAACCCATTTATAGCAAGGGACGTGTTGACTTCCGCCTCTCTTCAACTTGCTGGACTTGAGCGTGTTCTCCTTTTCGGAATTTGTGGGCACTGGGAGGACTCTCTGCTCGCACTTGTGTTGCTAGTTGCCTGTGAAATAGAGGTGTCGGAGCCGGGGAATGCTTTGTCCTGAAGACAATCCGTTTGGCAGACCTGAGTGATGGTGGAACTACCACTTTTTGTAGAAAGTGCATCATTGATCCCCTTTGCGGAGCGGCCTAAAGGATTGTATTGGAACTCGGAGGCATGGTTGTGCTTCTTGTGGCCCTTTCTATAGGTGATTGCGGACTGACCTTTTCATCTGGAGCTGTAATTGAGCGGCCAGTGTCCTTCTTTTTGGGTCCCATCTCTCCGAAACCACTCGATTTGGTGAGGTAGCCGTCTAAGCGGGCCATCTGGTGGGACTCTATTTGCTACTGGAAGTAGTTGGTCCTACCAGGTCCATCTGATGGAAAGGGCTTCTGAGGCCCTTTACTGAGGTTTCTGCCAGGGTCTGCGCAGTGCTTCCGGGCTACTGGGGCCCCTCCTGCTACTTTCACTTTAGTTTGCGCTGCTCTTGGGATGGGCTCTTGAATCACGCTGTGACATGTGGCCTGCAACCTGAGCCCCTGCAGGCTCGAAGATACATAATTTTCCAGCTATCACGACAAGAATTTTAGATTCTATTAAGGACAAGGAGGCGAGGATTATGCTGTCTCCATTTCTTTACTGAACTCACAGCAGCCAATGAAAATGAAACTACACAAGTAAAAAACATCACATCCCATGAGGCTTTGAACCACGCCTCCTCATAACAGCCAATGGCAACATATCAAAGTATACAAAGCAGAGAGACACTTTCTTGGCTTCCTCTTTCTTTGCGAAACCAGTCCATAAGTCCGATCGAACAGCACACCAGTTCTACTCTCAACGGAGAGATAAACAGTTCTTTAGAATTCTCAACGGAGAATATAGTAACCCAGTCCTGCGATCAACATCTTCTCACAAGGGGAGATCAACCTCCAGCCGGAGTAATACGTCAGTTCTCGATAGAGTCAATTCTCAGTCCTGAGATCAACATCTTCTCACCCGTGGAGATCCATCTCCAGCCGGAGCATTACTTCAGTTCTTGTTAGAGTCATTTCCTGAAAATAGAAACAAGGTTGAAAATAGGGAACCCACAAACATGATTCCTTAAGGGTGGGCAATAATTTGTTATGAATATCACTATAATACAACATAATAGTTGATACAACTGTCCCAACGGGTGGGATAATCCTCGCCTCCGTGTCCTTAATGGAATCTAAAATTCTTGTTGCGATAGCTGGAAAATTTTGTATTCTATGTCAGGACCGGAGGCTTCTGATTATGCTGGTTCAAAGCTCGTCAATAACAACAGAAGAAACATGTGATATAGGCTTGTAATAAAATATTTTGAACATAGAATCCGTAGACCAGTCAGCCGCTCTCAGGATATCCTCTAACCGAGAGCCCAACAGATACGCTTTAGAGGCCATAGCTCCTCTAGTGGAATGAGCACCATATACAGAGACATCAATGCCCGCTTCTGACATCACCCACCTAACCCACCTGGCCAAGGTGGCAGCTGATACTGGTCTATAAGGTTTTTGAATTGCAATTAACAACTGCCCCAAAGGATCAGACCTGTGGGCAAGTGTGCGTTCCTCATACGTTTTCAGGCAATGCAAAACACATAATTTATTATTGTGAGGGAAAGCAGGATACTCTACCGAACGTGACATTGTCTTTGTCCGCCTCGTGATGATAAAAGAGACACCCTGTGGAGAAAACATTCTGCCCGCCAGATCCAGAGCTCGCACATCCGAGACTCTGTGACATGAAATCAGACATAACAGCATAGTGAGTTTGGCCGATAATTGTTTAAGGAAAGTTCTGGATTTTCCGGCCAAGACTCCAATAAAGAGAGTACCTTAGAAACGTCCCATAAGGTCGAATACCTGGGTCGAGGAGGATTGGCTACTCTAACCCCTTTAAGTAACTTGCACACAAGGGGATGCATCCTCACCAGCTTGCCATCAATAGAGTCATGGCCTGCCGAGATAGCTGATCTGAAATTATTAACTGACTTGTAAGCAAGCCCCGATTCTGCACACTCCGACAGGAAATTAAAAATCTCAGTCACATCCGATCCCACGGGATCCACCTGCCGTTGAAGGCACCAACCCACCCATCGCTTCCAGGAAGCTGAATATCGTTTTCGGGTGGACGGAGCCCAAGCTTGTCATATAAAGCTGGCAGCTGCCTGTGAAAGGCCTTCAATGCTCTCGTGTCTCCTGAGAGCATCCACACCATGAGAGGTAGTTGGTTCTGCAGGACTAACGGGTGGCAAGCCCCCACTGGGTCCTGGAGAATCGTCGGGAAGATCGGGAGCTGAAAGGGAAGATCCACAGACAACTCCAATAGTGTGGGAAACCACGACTGAGTCTTCCACAAGGGTGTCACCAACGGATGTATGTCGTTACAACGCACACTTTTACAACGCATGCACTTACAACACATTTTTTACAACGCAAAATCCATTACAACGCATTGCATTACAACGCATGACACTACAACGCATTTCTTAAAACTACCTTTACAACGCATTCCATTACAACACCTACTACCTTTACAACGCATACCATTACAACGCATAATATTAAATTGCATTTAAGGTAAGTATTAGATAGTATAGGGGTAAAAATTACAATTCTAACTCCAGGGGGTGCAACAGTAGGGTAAGTGTTGGATAGTATAGGGGTAAAAATTACTATTCTAACTCCAGGGGGTGCAACAGTAGGGTAAGTGTTGGATAGTATAGGGGTAAAAATTACTATTCTAACTCCAGGGGGTGCAACAGTAGGGTAAATGTTGGATAGTATAGGGGTAAAAATTACTATTCTAACTCCAGGGGGTGCAACAGTAGGGTAAGTGTTGGATAGTATAGGGGTAAAAATTACTATTCTAACTCCAGGGGGTGCAACAGTAGGGTAACTGTTGGATAGTATAGGGGTAAAAATTACTATTCTAACTCCAGGGGGTGCAACAGTAGGGTAAGTGTTGGATAGTATAGGGGTAAAAATTACTATTCTAACTCCAGGGGGTGCAACAGTAGGGTAAGTGTTGGATAGTATAGGGGTAAAAATTGCTATTCTAACTCCAGGGGGTGCAACAGTAGGATAAGTGTTGGATAGTATAGGGGTAAAAATTACTATTCTAACTCCAGGGGGTGCAACAGTAGGGTAAGTATTGGATAGTATAGGGGTAAAAATTACTATTCTAACTCCAGGGGGTGCAACAGTAGGGTAAGTGTTGGATAGTATAGGGGTAAAAATTACTATTCTAACTCCAGGGGGTGCAACAGTAGGGTAAGTGTTGGATAGTATAGGGGTAAAAATTACTATTCTAACTCCAGGGGGTGCAACAGTAGGGTAAGTGTTGGATAGTATAGGGGTAAAAATTACTATTCTAACTCCAGGGGGTGCAACAGTAGGATAAGTGTTGGATAGTGTAGTGTAATATTATGCGTTGTAATGGTATGCGTTGTAAAGGTAGTATGCGTTATAATGGAATGCGTTGTAAAGGTAGTTTTTAAAAATGCGTTGTAGTGTCATGCGTTGTAATGGAATGCGTTGTAATGGATTTTGCGTTGTAAAAAATGCGTTGTAAGTGTAGTGCGTTGTAAAAGTTGCGTTGTAAAGGTTGTTCCCCGTCACCAACACTATTGATGCCGTCTGATGGCAGACAAAGGCCGCCACTCTCGGGATCAAGGCAAAGGGAGGGAAGGCATAATTTCTCTGTGGGCCCCAATGCTGAAGGAACGTGTCCGTTCCCACCGCCATCGGGTCCGGTCTCCAACTGAAGAACCAGGGAATCTGAGCGTTGAGGCGACAGGCAAAAAGGTCTATCCTGCAAGCGCCTCGCATACTCATGATCTCTGCAAACAGCGTGGGGTGAAGCTTCCAATCACTGTAATCTCTCAAGAATCTGGAGTTCCAATCCGCTACCTGGTTGAGTTTGCACGGGAGGTATTCCGCTATGACCGTGATCTTGTGGTTTAGACAGAAATGCCAAAACTCCTTCACAATGTTGACCAACATCTGGGACCTCGTCCCTCCTAACCGATTGATATATCTCACCGCCGACACATTGTCCATCCGGAGGAGGACGCAACAATTGCTTTTCAGGCGAGATATTGACCGAATCGCAAACGAGCCTGCTAACAACTCGAGGCAGTTGATGTGCAACCTTAACTCATCGACAGACCATCGTCCGCTAGTGGCAAAGTCGCCACATCGAGCACCCCCAGCCCCACCGACTGGCGTCGGATTTGATAATTACGTCCGGGGACACGCTGAAAATTTGGAGCCGTTGAAGGGCTCGATAGTGTAGGGGACCCGGGAAGATGGTCTGAATGGATGAGGCCAATAGGCCCACGATCCTCGCCAATACTCTCAAGGAAATCATCTGTTTGGACAGGGTGGATTTGATTTCCCGTTTGATAGACCTGATCTTGGGCAGAGGGAGGAGAAGCTGGGCAGAGGCTGAATTTATTTGGAAACCCAAGAATTCTATCTGTTGGTTCGGAATCATCATTGACTTCTTGGCGTTGATGACGAACCCCAGATCCTGTAATAGGGACATCGTCCACTCCAAGTGAGTGAGCAGAAGGTTCCGATCTTGAGCCAGGAGCCACATGTCGTCGAGATAGACAATCATGCGCACCCCCATTTCTCGAAGTCGGGAAACCACCGGTTTCAAGAGTTTTGTGAAAACCCACAGGGCTGACGATAGGCCAAAGGGAAGGGTCCGATACCGGTACCATTGTCCCTTCCATTGAAATTGAAGGAATTTCTGATGAGAGGGACAAATTGGGATCGTGAGGTAGGCATTCTTCAAGTCTAACCGGACCATCCAGTCTTTTTCCAGCAGGAGATCCCTTAGAAGATGGATGCCCTCCATCTTGAAGTGCCTGTAGACGACAAAGGGGTTGAAATCTATGAGGTCCAACGCTAGTCTCTGACCTCCTCCTTTCTTTTGCACCAAGAAGACGTTGCTGCAAAACCCTCCGGGAATGAAGGGTCCGACGGCAATAGCCTGCTTGGCCAAAAGCTCTTGAAGTTCGGAGTCTATAAAATTCTGTTCTAGAAGGGAAAAAAGGAGAGGTTGAGGAGGAATCAATTGACATGGGGGCTGCAGCAGCTCTATCTGATAGCCCTGAACTGTTTGCAAGATCCAAACATCTGTGGTGAGGCGAGCCCAATTTACAACAAAATGAAATAACCTGCCCCCCAGGGGAATCGTAGGGCCCATAGGACTTACCAGAAGACTGGGACTCGAAGTTTTTGTAGCCTCGGTTGACACCTCGGTTGAAACGGCCCCTGTAGCCACGCGATCTGGAGGGGTAGAAGCCAGCCTGCTCTGGTTCTTGAGTATAGCCCCTGCGTCTGGGCGCGAAACCTCTTTGAGGACTGGGGTTGGAGTAGCAGCCGGTTGAGTGTCCTCTGCCACGCCCGGCCCTACCAGAGACCTGATGAAACACCTTCTTCAAGGAGGATTGTGACTTGTCAAGTGAGGCAAAAGTGTTCACAAATTTGGCAATGTCCTTTACGAATTTGTCACCAAAGAGCTGACCCTCAGCTAGCGGCCCTGGTTCCGCCGTATGCCAATTCCACCAATTGCGGATCAATCCTCAGGAGGACAGACTTGCGACGCTCAGAGGCCAAGGCGCAGTTGGCATTGCCCACCATGCATATTGCTCGTTGAGCCCATCCAGCCAAATCCTCAGGGTGAATGGCCGCCCCTGTCTCTTGTGCCTGTAGGGCTAACTCTAGAATTTTTGCTAAGGGGCCCGCAAGGTCAAGAACCTTATCTTGACACGCCTGAAGGGTGCGATCGATCCCTTTCTTTGGATCCTTCTTGTATTTTTTAAGGAAGGTGGTCATGGAGGAATCTATGTCAAGGGTAATAGCAACCTTATGGGGTAAGTCCGGACGTGGGCATTCAGATTTTAGACGGGCCCTCACTTCCTTATCAAAACTCTTCCGTAGGTGAGTCTGCATGTAGTCGCCCACCGCCGTGGGTGGAACCCAGTCTGCAGAGCGAGGATGGACAATATCTGAGGGGTCAAACAAGAAAGGGGAGGGATGGACGGGAGAAGAAGAGTGTTTGCGCTTCCGTCGCGCATTTACGAGGTTTGGACTCCAGAGAGGAATCTGTGTCCGTGTCGGGACAAGAAGTGGTGTCCAGTCCGGGAGTAGGAGAGTGATGAATAGGCGGGGGAGCTGGGGCGCCCTCGTGGGCCTGTTCATTAGACTTATAGAGTTTAGAGTAAGAGTGTGCATGCGGCCAAGGAATGCCAAGGGGCTCGGGGGAGGGAGGGTTATCGGAACCGGACCAGTGCCAGAAGGAGCAGGACTCGGGGCAACCAGACGATCTAATTTCTGAGCAATCGGCAATAAGGCGGAGGAGAGTGCCTTATCTAGTTTAGCATCCAATTTCCTATCAATTATGTCCTCCATGGAATCGTCATAATAGTATTCATCATCCCCCTGATCCTCACACGCAGCCACCTCCTCCTGGTAGAAATCGCAGTCTGCCATGCTTTAGGTGAATAAATGCTTATTCAATCAAAATATCCCCAGTGGGAAGCAAAAATTATCAACCCCACCTTCAGCAAGTTAGGGTGTCAGTTGGGAGCAACGGCGGGACAAAAAGAGCCAGAGAGTACAGAAAAACAGAAGAACCTGACCAACCCAGGACTAATGGGGAAGGAAGTACTCCCACCTGCCTGGATGAGCAGAAAGTTCCAAATTACAGGACCTGTAATATAAGGTTACTGCCCTTGTGAGTGTAAAAACTCAAGCGCTGCCTTAAAACCGCCTGTACTCGGCTCTAATTGCCTGCTGCGTCTCTCCCCTATTCAGCCCGGGGCAGGGCGTCGGTCCGGCAGTTAATTATGGGAGCTGCGCGCACACACGCGCGCACGCGAGCTCCCGAGGCGCACGCAGGAAGCCGATCTGGCCCCAGCGTGCGTCTCGCTCCTTGCGAGGGGGAGGGGGGGGGAAATCCTTCCGATCGCGGACCGCGATCGGGAAAGGCAGCGGCGCTGGCAACAGTGAACGGGGCAAATGCGGGGGAAAGAGCTACAGCGCAACACACGCTGGAAGGGAAAAATCAATCTCCGGTAAGCGCTAAGCGCACCTGAAACTACAGCGCGCGACTAGAAAGAACCGATAGGCATAGCGCAGAGTCAAAAGCAAACAGCATTAACACGCAGAGATAACACCGACAGTGTAAATAAAATCAATCAATCAGCAATAGTTCAATAACGTTATAGGCCAGAATGAAAGTATACAAAGTAGAGAGGCACTTATCATGACTGCGGAGCAGCAAAGAAAGATGAGGCCAAGAAAGTGTCTCTCTGCTTTGTGTACTTTGATATGTTGCCATTGGCTGTCATGAGGAGGCGTGGCTCAAAGCCTCATGGGATGGGATGTTTTTTACTTGTGTAGTTTCATTTTCATTGGCTGCTGTGAGTTCAGTAAAGAAATGGAGACAGCATAATCAGAAGCCTCCGGTCCTGACATAGAATCTAGTATCGGGATCTTTATGGCTTCTGTAACTCCTTTTGTGTACCTTCCGTGAACCTAGTAGACTGAAAGGGCTTGCCCAATAGGTGTAGCAGTATAGAGTGATGGACAGGAGAGCTTGATCGTTGAGCAGCTCTCAGGCTGCTCCAGGGCTCCTTGTTGCTCCTCGTACCCCCTCGCAGCCGTCGTCTCGACCCTGGTGTTGCCGCGGCTCAGCGTTGACCTCGGCCATGTTTCCTCCAACTGCGTGGTTGGTTGTCTGATAGCCATGCGCCTGCTCCGAGGTCAAACCACTGCTGAAAATACACAGGGCCAGTCACCTGTGACAACGTTTGGAGATCACCATATATTAGGGCAGTTGTGTGGTCTGCCTTTATTTCAGATCTTAGAACTAAATTAGCATTTTGTTTGAGGAGCTATCTAAAGAGTAGAGCTGGGTTTATCCATCCTCCAAACTGCAATCTGCAGGATTTCAATGCAGCATTTCAGTGAGTTAGAGTCAATAGTTGTTCGCCCAGTGACTATGCTTGCTGCTGTACCGTGGTGTTCTGCAGGTAGAATCCCACAAGGTGGACTCAGGCAGTCCGGCTCTGCCGCCGTCCCAACCCCGCCCCCTGCTATACTAGAGGGTGCGGGAGAGTATGATGCTGGCTGGAAGGGGGGGAGTGCAGCCTTGTAACTACTGCCATGTGGGGTATAATGATGCAGACGAGGGGGTAAGGGGGCGGGGCGGGTCTCACTGACTTGCAAGCCACACTGGCCTAACGCCAGCCGCCTTTGTGAGATCCGGTGGTGCAGCAGCTGTAGCCTCTGTCGTCCCACCCTCCACCTGCCGTAGCCGCACCTCACCGTGATCGGTCGTCGCTGCCTTATCCTCCTGGCTTGCCTTGGTGGCACCTTGGTGGTGGTGTGGGGTAGGTACGTGGCAAGGTGGTGCAGCAGAAGCTTTCAGTCCTGGCACCCGGCACTCGCCAGTCTGCAACACACCACGCACAGCTCCAAACTCCGCCCACTGAATGGCTGTATCCAACTCTCGAGCAGCCTTTCGACATGTGTGTCCTAGTCCTGTCTTATCGAAACTTGCACTGTTGATGCCATGATGTACCTGTTCTGTGAGTGAGGAAAGCTTGCATTGCTGATGACGTGACGTACCTATTTTGTCAGTGAGGGAAGCTTGCACTGCTGATGCCCTGATATACCTGTTTTGAGACAGGGAAGCTTTACTGCTGCTCACGTGATATAAATGTTCTGTGACAGGGATGCTTCCACTGTTGATGCCCTGATGTACCTGTTTCTGTGAGTGAGGGGAGCTTGCATTGCTGAAGACGTGATCAACCTGTTCTGTCAGTGAAGAAAGCTTGCACTGCTGATACCCCGATGTACCTATTCTATGAGTGAGGGAAGCCTTCACTATAGATGTTGTGAGGTACCTGCTCTTTGAGAGGCAAGCTTAGACTGCTGATGCCCTGATGTACCTATTCTGTGAGTGAGGGAAGATGCACTGCTGATGCCCTAATGTACCTGTTGTCAGAGAGGGACGCTTGTGCTGCTGTTATCATGAAGTACCTGTTCTGTAAGAGGGAAGCGTGCACTGCTGGTGCCCTGGTGTACCTGTTCTGTGAGTGAGTGAAGCTTGCACTGCTGATGCCATGATGTTCCTATTCTGAGAGAAGAAAGCTTGCACTGCTAATGCCCTGATGTATCTGTTCTGTGAGGTAAGCTTGCACTGCTGATGCTCCGACATATCTGATCTGTGTGTGAGGGAATCTTATTTATTTATTTATTTATTTATTTACGCAACTTTTATAGCGCGACAAATACCCGAAGGTGTCTCGGCGCTGTAGAGCAACTGGAATCTATCATCAAGTCATCCTCTTACTGATTAAACAGCCATGTTTTCAAGAGCCTGCGGAAGCTCATCAGATTCGGGGCAGTTTTGATGGCTAGTGGCAAGAGGTTCCAAAGTTTTGGAGTGGCCACAAGAAAGCGCCTGTCTCCCCAGGTGACCGATCTTGTGCGTGGCACCGGGAGGAGACTGTTATTGGCCGATCTTAATTGCCTCCTAGGAGTGTACAGCTGGAAAGCTTCAACCAGGAACCTAGGTCCAATGCCATGTACAGCCTTATAAGCAATACAGAGGGCCTTAAACTTGACGCGGCTCTCCACTCTCAGCCAATGAAGCTGACGAATACCAGGAGTGGTAGATTTGCGACGAGGGATGTTGAGAAGAATCCTAGCAGCCGCATTCTGAATAGATTGCAGCTTCGTTGTGACACGCTTCTGGGTGTGAAGGAGAAGTGCATTCCCATAATCTATCCTGGAGAAGACTAGGGTAGAGACCAGGGTCTTCCCAGCTGACGGCGGGAGATAAGGCAGCAGCTTCTTGATTTTTTTCAAGATCAAAAAAGACGACGACACAACCTTGTTGGTGTAGAGGTCGAAAACCAACTTATTATCAAAGATCACTCCCAGGTTTCTGGTTTTTTCTACTGGGACAGGTGGAGGGCCAAGCTTTTCTGGCCACCAACCAAAGGACCATTCAGGGGAGAGTCTTCCAAAGGTCATGATCTCGGTCTTATCCGAATTGAGGCGAAGGCGGTTCAAAGCCATCCAGCTACTAACCTCAAGCATAGCTTTCTGAAAGTTGGCTGCTACCGTGAGACCATCCTTATGGATGCCCAGCACCAGCTGGGTATCGTCTGCATACGATGTAAGCTGTATCCCATAGGCCTTTATTATCCTCGCCAAGTCCGCTACATAGATATTAAAAAGCATGGGACTTAGCGAGGAGCCTTGTGGGACTCCACAAGGGAGTGCAGAGATAGGGGAATAGAAATCTCCCAACTTTACTGTCTGGGTACGGTTTGCCAGGAACGATGAGATAAGATCCCTGGCGCAACCGTTAATCCCCAAAGCAGTGACACGGTCGACCAAGGTGGCATGGTCGACCGTGTCGAAAGCTGCTGACAGATCCAGAAGGATAAGAACAGCCGCCCCTCCCTGGTCCATGATCACCCTGATCTCGTCAGAGGCCTTTATCAAGGCAGTCTCTGTTCCATGCCCTTTCCTAAACCCAAACTGCGTATCGTCGAGAAGCTGGTGAGTCTCGACGAACTCTGAGAGCTGTCTATTCATCAGGTATTCGCATACTTTGGCAGGAAAGGGCAGGCACGCGATCGGTCTGTAGCTTACAACAGCTGTGGGATCTAAGGAAGGTTTTTTCAGGAGGGGTTTTATGACAGCGTTCTTCCATATACTTGGAAATTGGCCTGTCGAAAAAGCAGTATTGCAGATCTCCATGAGAGGGCGGGAAATCACTTCTGTGAGTTTTGACATCACGGATGGGGGACAAGGATCCAGTGGGGAGCCCGATTTGATGGTAGAGACGATTTTAATCACATCCTCATGTGAGGCGGGTAGAAAGCATGGAAAATGGTCATGGTTGTAGTAAGACAATGCTTCTTTCCCGCTACCACCTCTACATTCAGTTCTAGAGTTATCTTCAAAGGAAGCATATATATCTGCAACCTTTGTGATAAAGAAGGCTGCTAATTCGTTACAGAAAGCCTGTGAGGGCTCCACTTCAGGCCCGACAGGGGGGGTAGACAAGCTGGTGACAACAGAGAAGAGTTCTCTGGCCGAGTTAGCAGCGGTCTTAATTTGTGCCGAGAAAAATTCGGTTTTTCGGGCCAAGATTGCCTTTTTGTAAATCTGAAGGGCATCTTTATAAGTTTGTCTGGCTATGGGGCAATAGACCTTCCTCCAGCGCCTTTCTAGATTTCTGCAGTGTTGGCGATGTAGTCGAAGATCTTCATTGTACCAGGGGGCCGAGGGGGATACTCTGTTGGGCTTCGTAATTTTCTCTGGGGCCACTAGGTCAGCGGCGCTTCGGATCCAGTCCTGAAAAGCCGAGGCCGATAGTGCCGGAGTATTTCCACCCTGAGGACGGGAGGAAGCCAGGGAATGTAGCATCTGAGGCATATCTGCAGTTTTCCAGGCACGAGTGCCCATTCTGGTTCCCGGCCTGGAGACTAAAGGGGCAACAGGTCGTATGTCTATTTGAAAGATAATGGCCCTGTGGTCAGACCAAGTAATTGGGATGATATCTAATACAGATATACCAGGGTCATTCGTGAATAGACCATCAAGGGAATGTCCAGCTTGATGCGTAATGCCCTTGACTAGTTGGTGCAACCCTAAGTTGGAAAAATCAGCTGTGAGTTGGGCAGTATCGGAGTTGTCCTGCTCTTCCAAGTGAAAATTAAAATCTCCCAATATAGTGTATGTATCAGAACATATAATATTGTCACTTAGGTCAGAAAGGGAGGAAAGAAAAGAATTACGGGGGCCAGGGGGACGATAAAGTATGACACCCTTTAGTGCCTGCTTGGGGGTAATGCTAATGGCAAAAGCGGCTGATTCGCAGTTAGCCGAGTTTATAGGATCACGTGTGGTACGATATTTATCCTTAAAGATAATAGCAAGGCCGCCACCTCTTCCTACAGGCCTATCATGTCTGACAACACTGTACCCAACCGGAGTAGCATTACAGAAATCCGGACCAGACCCGGCATCTGCCCAGGTCTCAGTAGCAAACAGTAGATCCAGATCATGAGTGACGATAAATTCATTGATATAAAAGCTATGACATGGAAGTGAGCGCGTATTGATGAGCGCAGCTCGACATCCATGCAAAGCTCTGTTCACTACAACATAGGACCTGCCATCCTGTAGGCCAGAATGGGCAGGAATGCTGGATTGGGGGAGAAGATATCCACAGCCTGGACACACAAATAATCGAGTGGCCATCGCATCTTTCAAGGGGGCCGTAGTACAGGTCGGACAGATCTTACCAACATGCAACTCTTTTAAGTGCCGGGAAGAGTACATCAGTCGGGGGGCAGGGGTTATGGCCCTGGGCCGTGTCCGGCCGCGGACGGGCGCAGACGGGCTTGGCTTTGGCGCGGCTTCGGCACGCGCCCGCTGCGCCAGCCCGCTGCGCCGTCTGAACATGGTACTCATTATATAGAACGTGAGGAGGGTGGGAGGCCAGCGCGACTAGAGCGCAGCCCCAGCCCACACCCAAGATGGCGCCCGCCGCCGCCTTCCCCAAAACAAAAGCGGTAAGGCGAGGCAAGAGGATGATAGTGCAGCGTGAGTAGGTGTCAGTGTGCCTGCTCTCAATTCCCAATTAATCACTGTATTTTAAAAGTCCCCCAAATTATTTAGCACATAAAAATGTTTTTGCTTAAAAACGCTACTTTCTGATCAATAAAACAACAGGAATTGGATGATACACGCAAGTTTGCTCGCAGCCCTAGTACTCCCGACTAGGGAGAGCTCTGAAGGCTCTGCTGATGCCCTGTTGTACCTGTTCCATGAGTGAGGGAAGCTTACACAGCTAATGTCCTGATGTACCTATTCTATAAGGTAATCTTGCACTGATGATGTCCTGATGTGGCTGTTCTGTGTGTGAGGGAAGCTTGCACACCTGTTCTGTGAGGTAAGCTTGCACTGCTGATGCTCCGACATACCTGTTCTGTGAGTGAGAAAATCTTACACTGCTGATGCCCTGTTGTACCTGTTCCATGAGTGAGGGAAGCTTACACAGCTAATGTCCTGATGTACCTGTTCTATAAGGTAATCTTGCACTAATTTTGTCCTGATGTGGCTGCTCTGTGTATGAGGGAAGCTTGCACACCTGTTGTGTGAGGTAAGCTTGCACTCCTGATGCTCCGACGTACCTGTTCTGTGAGTGAGGGAAGCTTGCACTGCTGATGTCCTGATGTGCCCATTCTGAGAGAGGAAAGCTTGCACTGCTGATGCCCTGATGTACCTATTTTCTGAGTGACTTAAGCTTGCACAGATGTTGCCCTGATGTACCTGTTCTGCGTCTGAGGAAGGCTTGCGGTGTTGATACCATGATGTACCTGTTCTGCGTATTGTTGGAATTTAATAAAAAAAAGCCTTTTTTGTGCTACTATATGTTGCGTTGCTTAAGTTAGCATTTGCGGCACCATTTTATGTTCAGCTGCGATTTTGAGCCATGATCAGAATTAACTGCTCTCTGACTTTGCAAGTAGTAGCTGTGCTGAATCTTCTGTGTCTCTCAAGTTTGGGCCTCGCTGTACTGATGAATACACTGTTTGGATTTCAGCATACCTTTCTCACCAGATAGAAGCCTGCTCCCACCAGCTCGGATACAGGTGCAGGCAGAGTGAACTTGGTGCACAGATAGTGTGTGCCCAGTCTCAGGATCGAAACTTATTCTTCTGTACCTTCACTGTGTAGTCAGCCCTGACTGGAAATTTCCAGTTTGGGCGTGATTTTCTGGTCCTGAATTGTACTCAATGTATCACCATGTGTTCTGAAGTCAGTCCTCTCTGCAGCACTTCAAGCGACTGGGCAGATGGGACTCCACTTGAGTGTATATGAATAAACCTATGCTTTGTTTGAATTCTCTACTGCCTGACCGACTCTTCATTTGTATTGAAGACTGAGAGGTGATCAAAAGAGACCTGAGTGGCCCTATTTGGGTCATTTCCTTCAGTTGGCGCCTAAACAGGGACCCCATCGGGTGACCCATCCTCACCTGTTGTCGGGTGGTCAGGGCCATCGTCGGGTCGGACAGGCGGACCAGTGATCCCTGTATGAGAGAGTTCCTGAACTCGCAGCTGCACTGTCTGTCTGACCGGGAGGTGCCTCGCCCAGTGATCATCCAGGCTGGGGTCCTGAAAGGCAAAACCCTTGGATCTGACCGTTTGGTCCGAAGAGTCGGCAGTAGAGACAAATTAGTTTTGACCTGTGTGCACCAGGTGAGTTTGTTTTGGTTTGTATTTGGATATAGTACCAGTTTGGTTGTATTTGGCGCGGTTTGAGAAACTCCTTTGTACTTGGTGCCGTTTTAGGACCGCTTTTGAATATGGTGCGGTTTTGACCGCTTTTGGTTCAAAGTGTCTGTGAAAACTTTACCGGGCACTTAATGAATTTGGCTTACTTTTGAAAATGCCTGGGTGCAGTAAATTTTGGTTTTCTAGATGCCGTTGCTGTTCTGCAGATGTTCGATTGGAAGACAGTCAGCAAGCGCCTCTGGAAGGCACTTCTAATTTTGACATGTATGTGAAGCATGGCCTTAGCCCTATTATGTTTAGTACGCTATTGCAAAGATATTCGAGAGATATTGCCGAATTGCAGTGGCCATCTGCAGGCACTTTGATGAGCAGAAAATTAACTTTTTACAAGAGAAGTTGTTTGCTAAGCAAAGTAGGAAGTCTATGTTTGATTCCCTCAGAACATGGCAAAAGGAGATTAAACAGAAGCGAATGAAAGCAGAGAAGGAGGCTCAGAAGGGGAGAATGCAAACATTGACTCAGAAAGCTGTAGCGCAGGATAAAGAGAAGCAGGAGATAGGAGTTGAACGTCCAGATAGGATATTTCGACTACAAATTGATAAATCATATGTGACTCAAGAAGAAGGTGATACCTTTGTAGAGCAATTGTTAGATATTAGACCCCCACCCCCATATGCCCCGCAGAGGATATATCCAGTTCTCCCCTCACAGGCTCAGTTGCCCGGCTCTCCTGTCCCTGCTGCTTCTGCTTCTGTTATTGTTCATCAGACCGCCTTGGCCACGGCACCCCCTGGCAATTTCTTTGCCCTCGCTGTCTGTGGCAACTATGACTGCTAGTACTTTTGCTACACCTGTCACTTCGGTGTCTCTTTCACCAGCTCTTGCACTTGCAACGCAGCCGGCAGCAACGCTGGTGCCTGCCACCCAGGTTGCGACTCTCCCGGTGTTCTTTCATCCCCGACATTACAGAATAGGGAGACGCCATTACGTGGGTTCAAGGACAGAGACCAGACGAAATTTAGGGAACGCCTGATCTGATATAGGAGATGCAGAAAAACAGGTGGTGGCCAATCAGGCTGCACAGTGGGCCCGAAATCCAATCTATGGTGTGGACGATGTGTGGAGCGAGATGAAAGATTATGAGCCTTTTGTGCAACAGCGTGCCCTTAAGCATATGTCGGCTACATTCATTGGTCTCTGGGAGCAGTGTTTCACGGATGTGGCACCGCAGATTTTGTATGACAATAGGGATCATGCATACGCTACTGATCTTGCGCCTGGTCAAGTATTCAGTAATGTCACAAAATTGGTTGCTTATCGGGGTAGACTGCTTGAGAGGAGCCCTACCTCTGTAACTCAGTTTCCGATGCAGGAGGTGCATCCAATCTATCACCTTGAAATACCAGAACTCAGGGATCAACACAATGTTGTTATTAGACAAAGGGCGGTGGCCTGTTTACAAGAACAATGGGTTTATACTCTTTGGAAGAGGAGTGAAGTTTTGTCTCAGTTGCCAGACCCTAGAAAGAATCCGGCTGCCTACTACAAAGAGCTAACTGAAGCTGCCTATTCTACGGTTATGACGCTTGCAGATATTGAAATGTTCTTTGGCTTACTAGTTCCGGTTGATATTTGGAGGCAAGTCCATACACAGGATCATGTGGCTAAAATGGGTGGTATGTGGAACCAAATTAAAGTATGGGATCAGTACCGGAAGCCAGATGATAAGCCTAGAGCGGAAATACTCGCTTTGCTTGGCCGTATCAATACGTATATGCATTCTCTTATTCCCCCGAGAAAGGTAGATTAGGATAAGTTATCGGCTTGCCGTCAAAAAAAGGATGAAAGTGTGTCTGATTTTTTCACTAGGTTTGAAGGTGTGTTTTTAGATTATAGCAGACAGTATTTGATGATCGAAGGTGGTGTGCGACTATTTGTTAATAAATTTGTTTCCAATTTGTTTCCCTAAATTGTGTCCCAATTGTAGGATTCCCAAAGCACCTGGTCCACCTCCTCCACCTCTGTTATTTTGAACATGGCACAGTATTATCAGCACAGGGAAAATGAGGATAAGGAGAGGTCTGAGAAGAAAGACTTGAAGACAAAGGTATTGTTTCAGCAGGCATCTAGGGGAAATGGTAGAGGACGAGGTGGTGGCGGTTTGGCCCAGCAGCTTCCCCGTACTAGCAGGAATACTGCGCCTGTAGGGCCAAATCAGTGCGCCTATTACAAAGAGGAGGCACACTGGCGTAACGAGTGTCCTGTGCTTTTACAGAAGATAGCGGCCCCAAGAGGGCGAGGTTCTCGTGGACGGGGTCGTGGAGCAGGAGGTCAGGACAGGGCTCAGAATGCTGAGACATCGCAGGGTCACTCAGACCAAAAGTTTTTTGATGACCCCTGAGGAAGACAGTATTATCATGATGATCAAACCCCTTATTCCTTTTGACTACTGGCATTGCCTTACTAAGATCCCAACTCATATACCTGCCCAAGGTATCCTGTATTAGTACAGTAGCTTAAATCCAACTAACCAAGCGGTCTCATTCCTCCCTGGAGTTTAGACCATTACGAACTGTATTTAGTTTAGAGATGTACCAATGTTCTCTGGCTTTGCGTTTATCATTGATATTGACCCCTCTTCTGCCAATGATAACCTTTCCAAAATGAACCATTGGATGTCTTGTTCCCTAGGACCCTGTTCTTCAAAATGTGTCACCAGAGGGGCAATGGGCTTCGTAGTACTAATAGCTGACTCATGTTTGTGTACTCGAGTGCGTAGTATGAATGGTAAGAGGAAATCAAACTCGTGTGAAACCGTTATGAGCCTGGTACCCCAGCGTTGAACATGAGCATGGCAAAAGAAGCTATGAGAAGTTGGCAGAGTAAATGCGGCACACCACTCCAACATGGCGTCCACGACTAGGTGAGCCACTGTGTAATTTATAGTCACATGACTATTAACCGCAACGTTTAAACCCGCGCGGTCTATCGAGTCCAACATTTGTCGAAACACGGAGGTCACCACCCCGTTAGACTGGAAATTATTCGAGGTAAGGAATGCTGCTGGGACTAGGGGCTACGTCTTCTGAGGAAGTAATCCTTTGAGGATAGAAAGGCTTTATGTTTCCTCATTTTGAACAGACATCTGCGATACGAGCGTCCTGTTAGCGTACAAACTGAAAAGACGTTTAAGGCTTGGGGTATCTGACTAGTCTCTCTTTAAGACCACATGGCTGTTCTACCATCTCCCTCCCGGGAGATATTGTGTCTGCGAGCGTTTTTGCTCGCCTATGAATTGGGAAGGTCGTGAAGGGACTGGATTTAAGGAAACCTTTTGGAACTGTATAGTCCAAGAGGGAGGAAGTATGTCTGGCTCCCCAAATTTAAGCCTAATTTACATAAATCCCAGATAAATCTGGGGATTAGAGTTGAAAATAAGTACCATAGGTATCATATGTCTGGTGTTGCCTAATATCACTCTTTTATGTATTTTTTATAAGCAACAGTGGCCTTATTGAAAGATAGGAGCGTTTTATTGCTCATTGAAAATTATAATAAAGGATTTTCTTCCATCAAGAAGGACTCCGGTGTGTCCTATCTTTTCTCCAATTTGAAGGTAAATGTAGTACTTTTGAGAGTTCTATGAAGGTATTAGTCTGGTTAGCATTGGAATTTAGGCACTTTTTCATTGATTGTTGTAGGTGCTGAACCTTTTTTAGGTCTCGCCTTGTGGTAAATATTTAAATTACCTGTACTATTTTTATGCGGTAAAATTCAATAAGAATAACTCAGTAAAATAAGAGGCAGAATCCGTGGTATTAGAGGTTCTAAAAAGGACTTTATTCCTTACAAAGGAATTATGGTTCGAACCAGGCAATCGAATTCCATCACCACGAAGGTTCAGGAAGGGATAGGCAATACATTATTGACAAGTAATAATATATATATGAAATGCATTACATTAAGACAGATGCAGGAGGCGTAACAGCTGATAATACAGATAAGAATACACATACGTAATGAAAAAGGCGTAATAATAGGCGTGCATAAGGGCGTATACTAGAAACGTCATTTAAAATGATGTCACAGGTGGGTGGATCCATAAGAGAATCCTGCAATGTCAGCAGAAATATTTGGCAGAGATGCGCGCGCAGCCGCATGACGTGTGATTGACGTGTAACTAGGGGGTGAAGGGAACGTGACATTAGCCCTACGTGAGGAGACAGAAGTCTGGGGGGTCAGGTCAACCTAATCCCAAATCATATCTAATATCTTATGTTTAAGGAACTGTATTATCCAAAAGGAAAGGTCTCTCGGACAGAATCTATTCTATACTGACTGTTTAGTGCGTGTACAAGCGTCTAAGTATCTACATGAGATGCGAGGGGGCATGGTAACAGGGGCTATGAATTACTTGCATGAAGGCAGTGAGGCCGGGCCCTTTGCTCGGTAGCTGGAAGGATGTTTACCTAAACTACTAGACAGGAATGCATTGGATGAGGAGCGGAGCAGATAACTTGAAGGTGAAATACAGTTTTTGGCAGGCAACAGGCCGCGTCAGGCACCGTTAGCCGCGCAGGGAGTAGGACAAAGTTCATGGATACAGATGCAGGCTCAGGCTGGAGCTTTCAGAGGCAGAAAGCAGAAAAGACTTGATGACAGGATTCAGGGCCTACTCGCCTGAACTGTAAAACGTGAAAAGTATACCATATAAAGTCGGTGACCAATCATACTTAGGAATGGAATATCCGACCCATTCATGGCGGATCTGAAAGAGGACATGTTAACGTTGGACGCACATGTATTTGCGTCTTCATAGCTGGAACCGGAGGGAACAGACATGTACTTGTAGCATGTACATTGAGCCGTTGGGGTCTAAGATAGGGGACATAATTGATCATAAAATTCATATTTCCTCAGCCTGACCCCGAGCATGCGCTGGTCTGGCGAGACATTTTGTGAGGGCTCCAAAAAGTGCTACCAGGCCAGCCTAGAGCTACAGTGCATGTGCGAGGGCACGCGCGTCGCGCTTTACCGCGATTACTTTCACTTTCGCTTCCGCACGGCCGCTCTGATGTTCTCCGTGTGGCTTCAAAAGATTGCAGCAGTTAAAACAAGCATTGGCATAGCCAATAGGGCTCGCTTTTGGGACCTTATAAGTGTTTAGTTATGCAACTGTGGTTGACCGCATGAGAACACAGGTAACTACTATAAATTAAAATTGACCGTAATAGAATTATATTACTCTATATACAGGATCTTTCTAATGGAAGATGTGACCTTTGGAGTGACTTGAAGGGGTATACAAACATATATATATGATCCACTACCTCCATTTTCAGATTATTTAAACTCCCTTGTGATTGACCAGGAGTTTTAGCTCGTGAAAAATAAAGGTATTTTCACAATAATACTCAAGTGTAAAATCTTGACCTGGGTGTGGACACATATTAAAAAAAATTGCATGTGTGAGTGCGAGACATGTTATGATTCTTTGAAATATCACCAGGATATAAATGCTGTACAGTGGGTGCCATTAGTAATTTGTAATTTGTATTCTTGTGTTCTTTTTCTGCTCATTGTATAGAGATTTATTGGTGGCTGGGAGATATCGCTTTTCCTGAAGAAGGTGGCTGTCAAATACTAGTACCAACCGAAACGCCTCGATGCTTTACAAGATTTGATATACTAGATCTTTGGGACTTCTGCCAGTCGATGAGAATTAAATATAAGAAATATTCCGACTTGGAGCAAATGTTCTGTCACAGACTCGTTTTTTTAATGACATGATACAACTGTCTAATGTACTCTCCCACTGTGTTGTTTGTCTAATGAGTTTTAGGCAGGAAGGGTGGATGTTGCTGTGGTGGTCACCACAGAAATGCAGAGGAGATCTTCATATGAACCGAGCCGGTAAATCGGAATGAGACGATGGATGGGTGTGGGACCTGCTTCCCAGCTCCCCATTGGCAGGTTTTGGCTCAATATTTCAACCTCACCCAGACCAGGTTCCATCCAGCTCAGCAGCAGATGCCAGTTCCAATGATGCGATGTCCAGACCTCTCCTCAAGCGGCAGAGATAGCAGTGAAGCTCCAGGGCGCTTCTGTCGACGCTGCAGCAGGCTGAGCACAGTGACAAGACTCGAGGTCACCATGAGGAAGAGGTGAGTCAAAGAAAGATGGACGGAGAGAAGAATTGGTCTGATACGAGGCTGCCAGGCAAAGAGAGGTCTGTGTGTGTGTGCGCACCTGTGCATGTGTGTGCAAATGCGCGCGTGTGTGTGATGTGTGTGTGTGCGATGTGTGTGTGTGCGCGCGTGTGTGCAAGATTTTTGGAAGCATGGGTAGTAGGGAGATAGGCCGAAAATTAGCAAAAATCTTGGGGTCCGCCCCAGGTTTTTTCAAAAGGGGAATCACCATGGCCCTCTTCCAGTCAGCGGGAACAGTGGACTCCCGGAAAGAGGCATTAAGCAATTCTTGAATCACCAAAAGGGGGGCTGGTGCGAGCTGTCCTAGAAAAGTAGGAGGCATGGTATCTAACGGGGAGCCAGATTTCACCTTAGAAAAACACAGGCGTAGGGACTCTTGGTCCAATAACGGCCATTCAGAGATTACTTCCTTAGAAGAAGGGCTCTCACCATACATGATGGGGGAAGACTCACTTCCGGGCAGTGGTGTATTAGCTGCCAAGGAATTATGTATAGTTTCAACTTTAGTAATAAAAAAGTCAGCGATCTCATTACATTGGGATTCATCACGTATTGGGGGGGCTGGAGATGTATCAGCCCCTGCCAGCTTTTTTATCATAGAAAAGAGAGCCTTAGGGCGATTAGAGGCCTTAGAGATGGAATCAGAGACGAAAGTCCCTTTCGTCTTCCTACAGGCTAGATGATAATGTTTTAAAGCTACCCTATAAGTTAATTTACTCTCTACAGAATAGGTTTTCCTCCAACACCTTTCCAGGTGTTTGCACTTGGTCTTCATTGTTTTAAGGTCCTGTGTGAACCACGGCGCCGGAGGCAGGTGTACCAGAGGACGCTTAGTGCATAGAGGAAGATGGTGCTCAATAGCGGATGACAGCCATTGCGACACCTCCACGTTCAGAGAGGATAAAGGGCCAGATGTGTCCGGGCATGTGGATGACAGCTCGGCGTTGAACTTATCCAAGTTCATTTTAGACCAAGCTCTAAATTTAGTGGCCTTAGAAGGAAGGACTGGTAAAACACCGCTGGCTGAAATAAAACTAAATTGAACAGCAAAATGGTCAGACCAAATAAGGGGGAAGGGTGAAATACTGCAATCCAGCGAGATATTAGATAAAACTGGATCAAGTAAATGTCCTGCCTGGTGGGTGGGTCCCTGATTGCGTAACACTAGATTAATTGCCTCACAGTCGGCAAGGAACGCTTTGCTCAATTTGTCATTGGTGTCTTCTAAATGAAGATTAAAATCACCCAAAATAACAAAAGTTGCCACCTTCAGAACATAAGGAGCAATCAACTCTGAAAAAGAAGAAAGCCACTGAGTGGATTTATCTGGGGGACGATAGAGAAGAATCCCTGGCATGGTCATGTGAGGTGAAAGTGCCAATTTAAACAGCCCAGCTTCACAGTCTGGAAATGGCAGGGCTTCTAACCGGCATGTGTAGGTGTCTTTAAATATAATTGCAACCCCACCACCTCTCCCCGAGCTGCGATCTATTCTCAGTATAACATATCCCGGTGGAAGAGCACTGGCCACATCCGTGCAGGAACTGGCATGAAGCCAAGTTTCTGTGAGAAATAAAGCGTCCGGCAGAGCGGTGCTTAAGAGATCGAATATATGTTCCTTGTGTTTTGGGAGAGACCTACAGTTAATACTCCAGAAATTGAAAGTGGTGCATACTGACCCCCGAGAAACTTTTGTTGTAGAGGGTACAGCTTGTGTTTTATCACTATTATAATTAAATGTGAAGTCACAGCCTGTGCAGTTGGTCAGAGGTGTAACTGATAAATCAGATGGCATGCCAACGCATTCCTTACCCCGTAGGTGGTGCAGTTCCTCGGCCGAGTATATACGGCGAAGGCTACCCTCCCCCACATCAGAGACATAATCTCTGGCCGCTGGGCGCTCGAGGGCGCGGAGGGGCGCAGATGGGCTTGCCTCTGGCGTGCCATTGGCGCGCCCGCTGCGCGCGCGCGCTGCGCGCTTGCATCAGATGGAATTAATAGCAGCCGGTGGAGCAGGGGGCGTGGCCCGATGCGGAAGCGTCCCACCAACCACCTTCGCGGATTAGGAGCGAGTGATTGTGGGCGTCTTCACAACACAACTCAGCAAATGTTTCCCACGTATGTCCCCAAAGCCCCACACAGCAAGCGCTTCTCTTGGCAAATTAAAAGAAATGAGGGACAAAGGTTCCTCTGTTAAAAATTTTATGTGCAAGTGTGAGGACAGAGTAGTTAGCTCAGCGGCAGTGGCAAAGATCACAGAGGACCCACAGAGGTGCTGGAGGCATAGCTGGGTGCTGGAGGTGCTGGGGGCATAGATGGCTGCTGGAGGTGCTGGGGGCATAGCTGGCTGCTGGAGGTGCCAGGAGCATTGCTGGCTGCTGAAGGTGCCAGGGGCATAGCTGACTGCTGGAGGTGCTGGAGGCATAGCTGGCTGCTGGAGATGCTGGGGGCATAGCTGGCTGCTGGAGATGCTGGGGGCATAGCTGGCTGCTGGAGATGCTGGGGGCATAGCTGGCTGCTGGAGATGCTGGGGGCATAGCTGGCTGCTGGAGATGCCGGGGGCATAGCTGGCTGCTGGAGGCATAGCTGGCTGCGGGAGGTGCTGGAGGCATAGCTGGCTGCTGGAGATGCTGGGGGCATAGCTGGCTGCTGGAGATGCTGGGGGCATAGCTGGCTGCTGGAGGTGCTGGGGATATAGCTGGCTGCTGGAGGTGCCGGGGGCATTGCTGGCTGCTGGAGGCATAGCTGGCTGCGGGAGGTGCTGGAGGCATAGCTGGCTGCGGGAGGTGCCAAGGGCATAGCAGACTGCTGGCGGTATAGCTGGCTGCGGGAGGTGCTGGAGTCATAGCTGGCTGCGGGAGGTGCCGGAGGCATAGCTGGCTGCTGGAGGTGCTGGGGGCATAGCTGGCTGCTGGAGGTGCCGGGGGCATAGTTGGCTGCTGGAGGTGCTGGAGGCATAGCTGGCTGCTGGAGGTGCTGGAGGCATAGCTGGCTGCTGGAGGTGCTGGGGGCATAGATGGCTGCTTGAGGTGCTGGGGGCATAGCTGGCTGCTGGAGGTGTCGGGAGCATTGCTGGCTGCTGGAGGTGCCGGGGGCATTGCTGGCTGCTGGAGGCAGCCTCTTAGAAAAGGGCACTGAGGCAGGACGAAGACAGGAAAGGTTCGAACCTGCAGCTCTTCACTGGGGAGGATTTGACAGTTTTTGGGGCAGTAGAAGTATTTCTGTCAGGCACTCACTATCCACCAAGTATTCTGTTATTTTCCACAGTTAGATCCTTCTTTACGAGACCTAGTATTTTAATAAGCAGTTCATTATCTTTCATTTACATCTTCTTGCTAAACGAGACCCTAGTTCTCACCAGAAGAGGACACAGAAAGGTGCAGAAAGCTACAGCCCACCTTGGAGTGCCAAACCCTATGCAGCCAGGCTCTGCTGCCATACACATATGATGGGCAACATAGCTCATTTATTAGTGTCGCACATGCTTCTTACAGGTTCAGACGCTAAAGCATGTTAGGATTCCCTCAGTAGGGGAGTCTGATGCTGGCTAACGAGAGGCCCAGGGATGCCACATTTCCAGGATTCCCACTCTGTGAATCATTCTGTTTTAGGATTCACTGTACATGGATCTCATGGGAATGGCCTGAAACTCCAGCGTGGCTCCGCCTCCTGCGGTCCAGCGGTGGACAGTCCCGGTGAGGGCTGCACCTTCTCTTTATCATGTTTTTATAGCTTCCAAGAGTGAGGCTTTTCGAGCATGAAAACCTTGGAAAAGTGACTGCAGATTTATTTTAGAACCCATCCTAGAGAGTCTACATTGAAACTGTTGAGGCGGAAGCTTCTTAATGTGTGTGAAGCATGTCCTACATTGGATGAGACCTCCCATTGAGAAGCATGTCCTACATTGGATGAGACCTCCCCTGACTGCACACTCTGAGATTATGAGCGCTCGCTGCACTCAGCACAGCGAGGGGCACTTGGGCACACTGGAACAACAATCTGGGCATTATCCATCACGCTTAATCTAGCTGAAACCAGGATTAGGAAAAATACATGAGACATCACAATAATCGAAATGCTTCAATCAGGGGAGCTGGCAGTCTCCCTCACTATAAAGGTTAAAAAGCATTGGCATAGCCAATAGGTCTCGCTTTTTGGGACCTTATAGGTATTTAGTTATGCAGCACAATATCCTTGGTGCAACAACATCAACCGTTGCATTGCAAAACACTTATAAGGTGCCAAAGGCGAGACCTATTGGCTATGCTAGGTCTAGGGGCGTGGCCAGCAGCATGGCCGAGTAAGTCGTGCTTTCGCAGAGCTCCGGCTGAAAGCTAGATCCGTCGTACATTCCGGTGACCTGCAGACCCGGAGACACCGCATATTTACACCTGCATGACCCAGCTTACCTCCGCAGCGGACTGATGTGGCGCTGACTGCCAGGAGCGATATCTGTGGATGGCGAGGTCGGCTCGACCTGCCGCCGAAACCGAGGACCCAAGATGGCGCCAGCGAGAAGACGGGTCGGCGCGGCGGCGCTTTGAGTGACCAGGGCCATAGACGACGAGCGACGGAGGGGTGAGCTGCCCTCCCATCCCTGCCTGGGACGGCCCGAGCATAGTGGGGTCTCTGAGGCCAGACGTAGTAAAGACGACCTGGGCGGTGCAGAGGTGTCGCTTCTGCGACAGGATCTTAGGAATTTGGCAGATAGAGTCACGGAGACGGAGACCCGGCTGGGCAAAGCAGAGGACTCACTGCAGGACCTACGCAAAGGAGTGACGGACCTGCAATCTTCCCACAATGATCTACTATGGCAGGTGGATGATGCGGAAAACAGAGCACGCCGCAATAACCTGCGCTTTGTGGGCTCTAGAGAAGGGATTGAAGGAACAAACATGCCCGAGTATCTACATACATGGCTTCTACGCACCTTCCCGAACGACAAATTCTCTACTTGCTTTGTCATAGAGAGGGCTCATAGGGCGCTGATGGCCCGACCCATTGCCGGAGCACAGCCACGTCCTGTGATAACATGCTTTTTGAACTTTCTAGACAGAGATATGATTCTGAGAGACGCCAGAAAGATCGGGGAGATCCGACACGAGAATGCATGCATAATGATTTTCCCAGACTATAGCAGAGAGGTGCAGAAGCAGCCCCGCACATTCGATTCCGTTAAAGCCAAATTGCGGAAACATAAGATCCAATACATGCTACTCTTTCCTGCGAAGATGAAAGTCCTGTTCTTGGGCAAATCCCACTTCTTCCAGACACCGGAGGAGGCCTGGCACTGGCTGGTGGAACGCCCCGCACTGGGGCGCACGCAAGCGCAGATGCACGACGGCCCTCTGGAAGGGGTGCGAGACTATCCCCGGACCCACAGCGATCATTACGACCGGGACAATCTCGTAGGGGGAAGACTCCTGGAGACAACTCCATATGTGCCTAAAGACACAGGTAGAGTCAGATGACGCAGTGGATGCTCCTTGGACTCCAGGCTCTCAGCGGGCGTACACTCGCTCCGCCTTCCTAACCGTCTCCAACCGGACACCGAGAACGAAACCAGAGATTCTTCCTCCGGTGAGGAGGAGGCTGCGGATCCCTCAATGCACCCTTTGGCGGCTGAGATCCTCGCGATGGAACGGGACGCAACGGAGGAGGTTACAGCGTCACAGGGAGAACCGCCGGATTCCCACTCGTGAATGGTGGTCTGCAGAGTTGACCGTGGTCTGGATTGATATTTCGGAGCCGACAAGCTGGATATTCACCCCCCCTCTCTCTCTCTTTATTTTCCTTTCCTCTTTCTTTCTTCGTTTCTTCTGTCAAAGCCTATAGAGACATATAGAAAACCCACGGAGCTGTAGGCGACAGCCCTGGAGTGGCTGCAGACTTGGACCCTTGATGGCTTGCTTGTTTTGGCAGGAGTGTTCTTCCTTGGTTCTATCTCTGTCCCTGTTCCCTCTTCTCTCTCCTGTTCCTTTGGCAGGATTTTGGGTTTGTTGGGGGAGTTGGAACTTGTGGCGTAAGTGGGGACTGAGAGGGCGAAAGACTTGCACCACCCTAGTGCTCACTCCCCGGCAACTGGCAGGGGTTGCGACCCCGGGAGGGGGGAGGCGGGGAGGGGGATGGGGGTGGTACAAGAGTTATACAGTTGGGTTTTTTATGTTTGTTGGGTACAGGCAGTCACATGGTCACTCAGAGAAGCGCGCTCACCTGCTCCTCTCACCCGGGTTGTACTTTGACCACCCACTACTATGGCCCCTGTGACTGAATGCAGCCACCCGCTGATGGGATGGAGAATGATAGCTACAGGATACTCACATGGAATGTGAATGGCCTAGGGGATAAAATCAAGAGGGGGCTGGTATCTACATATATATAAAGCGGGCCCACCCAGAGGTGGTCCTATTGCAGGAGACCCACCTTAAGGGCACAAAGTGTGGGTTTCTGGCGAGGGGAGCCTACACAGTGTTAAGCACATGCGGGTTACACTGCGGGTTCTCGGGGGGTGGCAATCATACTTAGAAAATCTCCTCCTTTCAAGATAGCTCGAACATGGGTAGACCCCCAGAGCACATATGTGGGAGTGACAGGGACATGGGGTAGACGGAAAGTTACAATAGTCTCGGTTTATGCCCCTCCAAAGTTACAGGACAGGACCCTACGTGGACTGACCGACATCCTGCTTGATACCCCGGACACACTTCATATAATGGGGGCCGACTTCAACGACGTTATGTCCATCCCCGTGGACCGTTCAGGGAACCGTACCGACCACCCACCCGACTACGCACTTGGCCGGGGTGATGGACACGCTAGGGCTGATAGACGTATGGCGGTACCTACACCCAGACACTCGAAGTTACTCATACTACTCAGGCGCACACAAGACGCACTCCTGGCTGGACTATGTCTTTCTCCCACGGCGGGCAATGGGCACTGACTGCGAGGCGGCATACATGGCACGCAGAATCTCTGACCACTCCCCACTGTTGGTTAGGACGGGAGGGAGGACCAGGGCGAGAAGTGGTAAATGGAGGTTGACGTCTTGGGACCTTCAGAACACCGAGATATTAAAGGGCCTGCGGGCCGACACGAAAGTGTATTTCACGGAAAATGCAGTTTGGGTGCAATCGGATGTGATAGTGTGGGAGGCATTATAAGACGGTACTCCGCGATAGGGCCCAAAATCGAATAGCCTGGGAGAAGTGGAAAGCACGAGAGGAACTAGCTTCCATGGAAGCCCAAATTTTGAAGTTGGAACAACAGTATTTGACAGGGCGCGACTCACAGGTACTTCGGCTCCTGACTGACACTCAACAACGCTATAGAGCCCACGTAACAGAGGAAGCTAAGGCGCAGGCGACCCTCCATAGGCTGTATGATGTCGGGGATAAATCTGCCAAACTCCTTGCCTGGCTTAGCCGCAAGGAACTTGACGCCCGCTGGATTGAACGTATAGTGAACACCCAGGGACTGATGCATAGGGGAGACACACAAATAGCATAAGCATTTGCCTCCTACTATAGGGATTTCTATGCAGCCAGGGAACTAGCAATCCCGGAGGTGATACAAGCATATCTAGCCACTGTTCAGACTCCGACCCTTGCGGCTGAGGATATAGAAGATTTAGAAGCTGACATATTGGTGACGAACTTACAGAGGCAATATCTAAATTGCGCCCTGGGAAGTCCCCAGGCCCGAATGGACTCACAGCAAAATTTTATAAGAAAGGGGCAGACCTCCTGGCGGTCCACTTGTTATCTATGTTCAGAGACGTGGCCCAAGAGGGCGCCTTTCCACTGGATCCTAAACTAGCCACAATTATCCCCATCCATAAAACAGGGAAGCCCCCCGAGTAGTGTGCGTCCTATCGCCCAATCTCCCTACTCAACATAGAGGTTAAACTCCTGGTGACGATACTGGCCCTCCGATTACGCCAAGTAATCTCAGGCCTGGTGCACCAAGATCAAACGGGTGTCTTACCAGATCGGGCGACCTGACAGAATCTGCGGCGGACCCACAACTGGCTTATGGCAGTACAGGACCAGGAGGACTCACACATGTTTCTTTCTTTAGACGCGGAAAAAGTGTTTGACGCTGTTCATTGGCCCTTTTTAGAGGCGGTCCTGGTCAAATTCGGCATCGGCCCCAAATTCAGACACTGGGTGGGACTCCTATATGCGGACCCACGAGCTCGAGTGAAAGTGAATGGGCTACTGTCTGAGGACTTCCCCATCAGAAGGGGAACCCGACAGGGGTGTCCTCTGTCTGCCCTACTATTCGCCACTAACCATTGAAATAGCGGCCTGTGAGATCAGACATACAGAGGAGATACGGGGGATCCAAATCATGCAGACTGATCTAGAGGAAGAAAAGATTTCATTATACGCGGACAATATTCTGTTACATGTTACTCAACCAGAAAGTACGATCCCCACACTATTCAGGCTCCTGGGCAGATATGGCACCTTCTCAGGGTATATGATTAATTGGCATAAGTGGGTTCTGTATAGCCCACGACCTGAGGTAATGTGGCCCCCTCTCCCAGGGGCTCTCCTGGTTATGCAGACGGGTTTCATGTACCTGGGGATCTATATAACCACAGATAGAAGTCTCTCCTACAAAAAAAACATTCAGCGAGTCATAACGAATTTTACAATGGACGCTCTACGCTGGAAAACGCTCCCCCTTACGATACTTGGTCGAGCCGCCATGTTTAAGATGATAATGCTGCCTCGCTTCCTGTACGCCCTCCAAAATGAATACTTCCCTCTCCCTCGACAGACGTTTAAGACGATCGCAGCAGAACTACGTTCACTGCTATGGCTAGGGAAACAACCACGGATTGCGCTAAGTACACTGCAGCGAAACCGGTACAATGGAGGGATATCCCTACCGGATATCGAGGCCTACTATCGGGCGGAGAATCTAGCGCCGGTGAATGACTGGCTACATGCCCCGGTGGATCACCCCACCTACAGATTGGAAAGGGACACCATGGCACGTCGATCTTGCCTGTTTTATTTATTTGGGGGTTCGGGTAGGAGAAGCCTACTGCCGGCCACACAAATAACCATTGGGATGTGGGACAGGGCGACTAAGACCTTAGGATGGGCACGTAAACCGACTAAACAGACACCGATATGGAGCTGTACCTGGTTGAGGGAACTCCACAAACTTAAGGGCTTTAGGGGCTGGGATGATATCGGAATCTCCACGCTGGGAGATGTAGTGGACCTTAAACCCTTCAGGTCTTTGGCGCTGGAGTTCGGGCTACACCCCACCCAAATATTCAAGTATGCCCAACTACGACATGCGTGGAGGGCGGAGACCGTGCTCTCTGGTACCCTGCCGGAATATGCTCCGCTGGAGGGTCTCTTACTACAAGAGCGGATAGCCAACAAGACAGTATCTCTGACATATAGTACCCAGAACAATAATATGCCAGACACATTAGGGAAATTGAGAGAAACATGGGAGCACAACGTGGGCGCGATGGACACAGTAGACTGGGAGGCTGCCCTGATGCATCATAGGGAGGTGGCGATTAAATCACGCCTCCGTCTCATTCAATACAAAATATTACACAGGGTATACTTCGACAGGGCTCGACTTCACCGAATAGGCCGGGCAAGTGATCCCAACTGTCTGCGATGTGGCCTCCCGCAGGGGGATTTCTACCATACCATCCGGGACTGTCCCGCCATTCACACATACTGGACACGAATATTGGGAGAGTTGAGTAAGGTGCTTGAGACTACACTTCCCCAAGACCCTAAATTCGTATTGCTGGGAATATCCCACGACGTTGACTTGAGTCGCCCACACCTAATTTTTGCATTATTGGCATTAGTGGTGGCGAAAAGGGATGTGGCACGCGCATGGGGGGCAGCACTTCCCCCACAGGTAGATGAATGGAGACGGGGAATGGACCTCTACATGGTAGCAGAAAGGGTCACATATAAAGCGAGAGGCTGTCTCCGGAAGTTCTGTAAGGTAGGGGGGAAATGGAGGAAGTATCACGGATTGGATGGGGGTTGGGACCCTGACTAGCGAAATGTGGGCCTCTTCGAACCTCATTGCGTTCAGGGACGGAGTGCTCGGGGATATGCATTTCAGACCTCGGGGGAGGATGGATGGAGAAGGGGGTAGACTCCCAAATGTGTCACCGGCTGCAGAGCCGGATCTTAGGTGGGTATATGTTATGGAAAAGTTGCTATGGGCAGCAGATGGGGGAGCGGGAGGGTACTTGGGTGCGAGAATGACTATATGTGACACGTTGGTTGTTCCTGTTTTGGTTAAAATGCAAATAAATATATATTTAAAAACAGATCTAAATCCTAAACAGTTTTTTTAACCATGAACTGCTGTGCATTTTCTGCTGGGGTTTGTTGTTGCGTCATATTCTCGTGTGTTATATTTTATACAGCATGTTTAGTTTAGGTCTCGGCTGCGAAGGCTGCGCTTGCGCAGTCTCGCTCCGAGATTTAATGACTTGGAGAAGAGGGGCTTGAACCCGCCCCTCTTCTCCCCTGTTCTCCATTGGCTGGCCTCTTGAATGCTGGCCAGCCATTGGAGAAGAGGTCAGTCATTCAGATTAGGCCCCGTCCTTTTCGGATCGGGGGGCGTGTTTTTTGCAAGAAGTCTCAAGGAGGAGACAACAGCAAAACACGCCCCCGAATCCGAAAACGACGCTGCCTTTCTCCGAGGCATTTCTGCTCTGCCTCGGAGAAAGGCGGTGGGCCTCTGATCCTCGGTGCCACCCATTGACGGACGCCTTGCTTCTTCAGAGACTCCTCCTGACAATTTTGATGGGTTAAAGTATGTCTTATGTTTCCCAGCCGGTGTTGCTCATTAACAAAGCCCTCCTCTGCGATTGTGTAGTTTCAAATTCAGACTAATACCCACTACCCCCATCGGCTCAATCCCTTAAATCGCAGCGGCACTCAGTGATCCCTCATGTTTCTGTGGTCCAAAGATCGGATAACTACCCCGCTTCCCGAGGCCATTTTCAAGCTGTAGTAAACTGGCTCTAACACAAACAATCGCCAGTAAAAAGGAAAAACCAACGAGACTTCAGACAGCCGCAAGAGCGTCCTACTTCTTGCTCCCAGTAGGCATAAAAAAGGGACTGTCAGAGCCGAGCAACGCCTCCCCCCTAGTAGATTCCCACACAGCTCGCTCCATTGCTGTTGTTTTGTGTTGTCTTCTGGGCGCTGCTTGCTGACACCCCCTCGGCGCTTTACAATGGATGTGCTCTCTGACTTGGATCCCCTGACTGGATGGAAAGTTTTACGGTAGGCGTCCACTGTCATAGTCGTGTTTCTGTTAACGCATAGCCCTCTCAAAAACGGCATTTAAGTTCCTGCTCGGACGTGGAACTGCCGTCTGCGTGTGTTTGGTGCCCCGACAAACAGCTCGCCAAATACGTCGCCCATGGGAGGGATGCGGGTGTTATTATGTACGTCTTCCATGACAGCCCATGGGCTGCAGGCAGGGCTCAGAGCGTGATGTCACTTCTGTTTGCAAAAAGAGCAACTTTCCAGCCTTCAGAACAGAGTAAGTGGTAACGCGGACCAGTCCCGCTGCCTTTGTTACAAGGTGGAAAGTTATAGTTTGTCTCTGGAAAAGCGGTGACCTCGTGCGTCCCTAAATGCCGCTCTGTTGGTAGGGTCAGGACAGTATCATGGCAGGTGTGAGAAGTTTACCAGTTCCGTTCTTTTCCTGGCTTTCTTATAGTTGTAGCTTTGATTGTCCTAATGTAAAACGGAGACTACAACTCCCATAATACAAATTAAACGTCAAAACATTAACGAGCTACTCACGTGTGCCACCGTTGGAAAACATGGGCTCCCTCTGTGTAATAATTTACAGTTCGTGGTATCATGTATTGCTGTGACAATTATGCTGTGCACATTGTTTTCTGGTGGTGGTACAAAGGCTGCCATCGCATAAACGTGCAAATGGGAAGTGTGTCAGTTGAGTGTAGGTCATAGGACCCATTTGTGAGATGCGCAACCTAGCCACGTGTTTCCATTGCATGCTGGGACTTGTAGGACAACAAGGGCATGCAGCCTATTGGAAATATCGATGTTTCTGAGCAGGAGTTCATAAAACTCAAACTCCCCCCATGTATTATGTCTTTCAATTCCTGTTTAAAGTTAGCAGATGACTTCATGTTGTCAAGTGCGCATTTAAGTTCTGGTTTCTGGACTTTAAGGTACAAAACGCTGTTTTCAATTGTGTTAAAAGCGGGCACCCGTGTTGTTAATGAAAGCGGGCGACCGCAGAGTTAATGTCCTGTGAGTGGTGTAAAAGCGGCCTCAGTTTTTATTTTAATTTATTAAAACATTGGTGGCGGGACCACCCTCAGACAGGGTACTGGAAGAGCCATGTTTGATGATTTATAAAACAAGCATTTACAATGCAACGGTCTCGGCATTGTTAAACTTAGAGCTATTGGCATTGCTCATGACAATGCCGTTTCTTTAAATGTTATAAAAACAAAAACATAAACAAAAATAATGTCATGAGCAATGCCAATAGCTCTAACTTTACCAATGCCGAGACCATTGCATTGTAAATGCTTGTTTTACATTTCCTACAAAATTCGTCTACAGCTTCTAAAATTAGCCCATTTATCAGCACTAATTCAGACATCTTGCTTGCCCCCTTCTATAACATTGCATCATGGACACTAAATATTTAAACTGGCACAGCACTGGCTTAGGAGGCAAACATTTAAGAATTAAATCAACTACCAAATGGTATAAAAGTGACCTAGCTAAAATGAAAAGGGCAATGCTTGTAACGCAAATTAACAGTTATCAAAATAACTAGCAAGGGACACCACAAGTCAGGCTGTGCAGTGTGTTGCAGGCTCCACTCATGCCATTATTCCTGCCTCACAGCAGCACCATACATTGCTGGACTTCTGTTTTGGCTTAAGTAAGGAGGTTCCTCTACATGAAAGGCAGAAATTGTCTTCTTCAGATGAAGCAGCGAAGTTTTTTTTCCTTGGTTCGGGGTACAGCCGTTAATTCTCAAAAGGCAGACAGCCAGGCATACTGGCTATGGCCCTCACTTTCCTTTACACCGTTGTGCAGACCTCTGAGTAAAGGGTGACCAGAGGATATATTGGAAAAGGTTCAGCATACTCACAATACTGCGGCAGCTGGCCTAAACTCTACTTGCCACTGCGATTCAAAGTTAGCCCGAAACTTTGAGGGGCAAACGAATCATGACAAACTACTTTTAGGTGTGTCGTAGTCCCATGGCGCCTGGCTGTAGGGGAGTTGAAACTCTCAGAAGAGCGGTGACTTCCAGACTGACTTCAGGTCAATGAAATACTATTCGTGTAGCCTTCTCTCCAGCAGGACCCTGCCTTTGGCCACTTTAGTGTCTAGTGGTTACACTGTCACAAGCATTACCGGGTGGGGAACTCCCCCAGTTTGACAGATACAGAAGAGTTTTGTAGTTAAGACTACACCTGACTACAGTCCAAGGTATCAAAAGGACGAGCGTGGATGGTCCTGGAGTCTCTTCTGTGGGCATTACACCTTGCCAAGGAGGTACCATGAGCTTCTTATGTCTTTTACAGATTTGCAGAGCACATCATTTTAAGATACTATGAGGGACAGTCACTCGTTGAGCGCTCTTCTGCCCACCTGCCCGCGCCATGTTAGATTTCAATACGCACGAGCAGGAAAAGAATAAGGGTATATGGACCACAAATCTTTTCTGGTGCATTGTATATCACAGAGCGCAGACTAACAGCATGTTCCACAAGTTCATCCAGTGTTTAAGACAATGAGGTTGGGACGGACTGAAGCCACCAAGAATCAGTTCTGTTTGCATTTTACACCATTCATTGATGACAAAACCATAAGGACTGTAAACCCTGAGTCGTCCTCTTCTTGGTCTGTGACAGTATATGGTGGGGGCAGACTTGATAAAGAAATGTTCTCTCTCACCGGACAAATTAAACACACACACTGTGGAAAACACAGTAAAAACAAGCATTGGCATAGCCAATAGGTCTCGCCTATGGGACCTTATAAGTGTTTAGCCATGCAAAGGATGATGTTGTTGCACCAAGGATATTGTGCTGCATAACTAAATACCTATAAGGTCCCAAAAGCGAGACCTATTGGCTATGCTTGTTGTTCCGAATAGATCAGGCTAGGCATACCACTAGGGCAAGCCCTATGAAGTTTAAAAGACAACACAACGCCATGGATGTCAGGTGGAACGCAATTAAAACACAGATGAAAAATACAGAGCATGGAAACTCATTAGACACATTAGGCCAGACTAATTCACATTAAGATGTACTTATGCAATACTTAATATCGAATGAGCACAAGAAAGAGCCAGGGATAGTACTTTGAGATAAAAAGATGGGTAAAACGCATCATCAAGATAACTGCCTGAAGGAGTCGTCTTTTTAATTTTTTATTCAAGTAGGAACAATTTGTTAAAATTTCCTCAGGTAGTTTTTTACCGTCAGAAAAATACTAGAATAAGAACCCATTTTCTCCACTTATGGGCAGTTTAGCACAAGCTTCGGGTTGAAGGCATTAGAGCACTCAGGTTTAAAAGTAGACTGAAGTATTCCCATGAGGGCAGAAGGAGGCAGCCTGAGGACAGGGTGCTCTGTGAGGGGGTAGCTATGAAGCGTTGAAGGTAGCGGAGGTCACAGAGCACGAAGCGCATTTCATAAAAAAACACGGGAGAGCGCGTGAACGTTTCTGAGGTGAAAGTGGGTGGTTAATGGAGGTAATAGTTTCGTACATGCTGCGGGTATATGTTCTGTGAAGAACAGGTGCATTAGGTAAACGCACATATAAAGGGCATGGTCACGGAGACGCCGGTCTCGCGATGGTCTGCTTTACATCCCTCCTGCAATGGGTCTTAAAAACACCGAAAACACCACATGCTTCTCAACAATGAGTGGACTGCAATCCGCTCCTTACGGCAGAAGACGGCGCCCCTGCCGCTACCTGGCATATGGTGGCAAAAGGCCCTCTTCAGACCACAACAGATGGCAGACAAGGACTATAGTCAGCCGTCAGCCCTGACAAATGAGGGGGCAAGAAGAACAAGTTACTTCCCTTCGGTAACGATGTATCTGTAAGAAACATTAGTTAGTTAGATTCCTCACCTTAGAATATCCCCAGGCGTCAGACTGGATCCGAAAGATTTTTCGTCAGCAATACCCCTTGCGCGTCGCTAGGCGTCGTCTGCGGCTCCGCGTCCGTCGTCGGGCGCCGGGATGACGTCGTCGGAGTACTTAGACGCCGCCCTCGCACGCTGACGTCAGTTCTTGTACATAGCTTTCCGTGCCAGGAACGCAGAGCCATGCAAGAGACCGACACTGGTGCCAAAAATAAATCTAGGGGCCTGAAAAGGACAACCTTAACCCTAGATGTCAGTTCGCAGAACGGGGAGGATGGGTGGGTCGGTGAGGAATCTAACTAACTAATGTTTCTTACAGATACATCGTTACCGAAGGTAAGTAACTTGTTCATCTGAAAGAAACACGTTAGTTAGATTCCTCACCTTAGAATAGATACCCAAGCAATACCATCCCCGGTGGTGGGTCTGCGAACCAAGATCACACCAGAAAGTCCTGGAGGACAGAACGGCCAAAGAAGCCATGCCTCCGGACTTGGCTGTCAAGGCAATAATGCCTGGCAAACGTGTGTAGCGAAGCCCACGTCGCCGCCTGACAGATGTCCTGCAAAGGGACACCCCGTCCCAAAGCAGTAGTAGCCGCTGTGGCCCGAGTAGAATGGGCGCGCAGCACAACAGGAGGGTCCTTTTTTGCCAGGGAATAACAAATTTTGATGCACAAAACGACCCACCGAGAGATGGTCCGTTTGTGCACAGCTTTCCCCTTCTTAGCACCCACGTATCCAACGAAAAGTTGGTCGTCCACCCGGAACTGCTTTGTGCGGTCCAGATAAAAGGAGAGCGCACGTTTTGGGTCCAGACGGTGGAGCCTCTCTTCCTCTTTGGAAGGATGCGGAGGCGGAAAGAAGGTGGGCAAGGTGACAGACTGCCCAAGATGAAATGGAGTCACCACTTTCGGGAGAAAGGAGGGACGAGGCCGAAGGACAACCTTGTCCGGATGAACAGAGAGAAAAGGAGGCTTTGATGATAAAGCCTGGAGCTCACTCACCCGTCTAGCCGAGGTGATGGCTACCAGAAAAGCAGTCTTAAGCGTCAGCAGACGAAGAGGACAATTATGAAGAGGCTCAAAGGGAGCGCACATTAGAAATGTGAGAACAAGATTCAAGTCCCACTGAGGCATTACAAAAGGGACAGGAGGGAACGTGTGAGTAATGCCTTTTAGAAAGCGTGTAACTACAGGGGACTTGAAAAGAGAAGGCTGATCAGGAAGCCGCAAGAAGGCAGAGATGGCAGCAAGATAACCTTTCAGGGTGCCCAGAGCAGAGCCCTGCCGGGCCAAAGAAATAAGAAACAGTAGAACCTCAGAAAGAGGGGCGGAAAGGGGATCCACAGCCTTTGCTGTGCACCATGCCACAAATTTGTTCCACCGGCAGGCGTATACGGTCTTTGTGGAGGGACGCCTGGCTGCCAGAATGATATCACAGACTTCAGGAGGCAAGTCAAATGGCATCAACTGCCGCCGCTCAATCTCCACGCATGGAGGTGGAGGCTGGACAGGTTCGGGTGGAGGACCGTCCCCTGCTGCTGCGACAGAAGATCCTCCCGAAGGGGCAGCCGTATCGGAGGATCGGTCAACATACTGAGTAGCTCGGGATACCAGTACCTTTGTGCCCAATCCGGAGACACCAAGATGACTTGGGCCCGGTCGTGCCTGATCTTCTTCAGCACTCTGGGCAGAAGTGGTTTAGGCGGAAAGGCGTACAACAGACCGCAACTCCACTCGTGACGAAAAGCGTCGCCGAGCGAGTGCCGCCTTGGAAATTCCAACGCGCAGAACTGCTGACATTGCGCGTTCTCTTCGGTGGCGAATAGATCTAACCAAGGCTCTCCCCACTGCTGAAAGAGACCTTGCGCCACTTCGGAGTTCAGACGCCATTCGTGATCCATCATGCACCAGCGGCTGAGTTCGTCTGCTCTGGCGTTCAGAGAGCCCGCCAGATGTTGAACCACTAGGGTGACGCCCTGGTGTTCCAGCCACGTCCAGAGGCGCAGAGCCTCCTGACAAAGGGTCCACGACCCCACCCCGCCCTGTTTGTTGCAATACCACATGGCGGTGGTGTTGTCCGTGAACACTTGCACGACACTTCCCCTGACAGAGGGAAGAAAGGCTTTCAGTGCAAGCCGGATCGCTCTCAACTCCAACAGGTTGATGTGGAGACGAGACTCCGCCGGAGACCAGAGGCCTCTGATCTCCGCCTCTCCCATATGGCCACCCCATCCAAGGAGGGACGCATCCGTCACTACGACATGCTCCAGTTGGGGAAGGGAGAGGCTCTTGCCCTTGACCCAATCGCGGTCCGTGAGCCACCACTGCAACTGCTGTGCAGTGCCCTCCGAGATCAAGACATGGTCGGACAGGTTGCCGTGATGCTGGGCCCACTGAAACTTCAGGTCCCACTGCAGAGCCCGCATGCGCCGCCTGGCGTGATGCACTAGTAGGATGCAGGAGGCCGGATGTATGACGTTACAACGCATGCACTTACAACGCATTTTTTACAACGCACAATCCATTACAACGCATGACATTACAACGCAGGACACTACAACGCATTTTTAAAAACAACCTTTACAACGCATTTCCATTACAACGCATACTACTTTTACAACGCATACCATTACAACGCATAATATTAAATTGCATTTAAGGTAAGTATTAGATAGTATAGGGGTAAAAATTACTATTCTAACTCCAGGGGGTGCAACAGTAGGGTAAGTGTTGGATAGTATAGGGGTAAAAATTACTATTCTAACTCCAGGGGGTGCAACAGTAGGGTAAGTGTTGGATAGTATAGGGGTAAAAATTACTATTCTAACTCCAGGGGGTGCAACAGTAGGGAAAGTGTTGGATAGTATAGGGGTAAAAATTACTATTCTAACTCCAGGGGGTGCAACAGTAGGGTAAGTGTTGGATAGTATAGGGGTAAAAATTACTATTCTAACTCCAGGGGGTGCAACAGTAGGGTAAGTGTTGGATAGTATAGGGGTAAAAATTACTATTCTAACTCCAGGGGGTGCAACAGTAGGGAAAGTGTTGGATAGTATAGGGGTAAAAATTACTATTCTAACTCCAGGGGGTGCAACAGTAGGGTAAGTGTTGGATAGTATAGGGGTAAAAATTAATATTCTAACTCCAGGGGGTGCAACAGTAGGGTAAGTGTTGGATAGTATAGGGGTAAAAATTACTATTCTAACTCCAGGGGGTGCAACAGTAGGGTAAGTGGTGGATAGTATATTACTATATTATGCGTTGTAATGGTATGCGTTGTAATGGTAGTATGCGTTGTAATGGAATGCGTTGTAAAGGTAGTTTTTAAAAATGCGTTGTAGTGTCATGCGTTGTAATGTCATGCGTTGTAATGGATTGTGCGTTGTAAAAAATGCGTTGTAAGTGTAGTGCGTTGTAAAAGTTGCGTTGTAAAGGTTGTTCCCCCAGGAGGCCATCAGCCCCAGAAGCCGCAACACTAGCCTGACCGAAACCCAGGATAGAGGCAGAAAGATGGTAATCAGGGCCTGAATATCCCGGACCCGCTGTTCCGGCGGATAGACCCGGAACTGCGCCGAATCGAGAACCGCTCCGATGAAGAGGAGCTTCTGAGAGGGACTCAAGTGTGACTTCAGCACGTTGATGGAAAATCCCAGCAAATGCAGGAGATCCGCCGTAGTCTGGAGGTGGGAGACGACTGTCTGGGGCGAGCCCGCCTTCAACAATCAGTCGTCGAGATAGGGGAAGACTGGAACCCCTGATCTGCGCAGATGAGCTGCGACCACCGCCATCACTTTCGTGAACACCCGAGGGGCACTGGTGAGGCCGAAGGGGAGCACGGTAAACTGAAAGTGCTCTTGGCCCACCGTGAACCGCAGGTAACGCCGGTGGGCCGGCAGGACGGGGATGTGGAAATATGCGTCCTGCAAGTCCAACGCTACCATCCAGTCTCCAGGGTCTAGGGCAGCTAGAACCTGAGCCAAAGTTAACATCTTGAACCGTTCCTTCCGGAGGAAGGCATTGACGTTCCGGAGGTCCAAGATAGGGCGTAGGCCCCCTTTGCCCTTCTTGGGAACCAGAAAGTAGTGGGAATAACAACCACGACCTACTTCTGGGCTCGGAACGCGCTTGACGGCCCCCTTGGCCAAGAGGGCCGAAACTTCCTCGTGGAGAAGATGCAAATGATCCCCCGAGATACGGTGGTGCTGCGGTGGCATGGCTGGAGGGGTCGTCTCGAAGGGGAGGGAGTAGCCCCTTCGGACGATTTGCAGCACCCACCTGTCCGATGTGATGGACCGCCAGTGGAGCAGGTGATGGCGAACTCTGCCGCCCACTGGCGTGGAATGGGCCTGAAAGCTCGGACTAGGAAGGCTTTGAGGCGGATGCTGCCAGGGTGGATGTGGGCTGACCGCGTCGTCCTCCAGAACCGCCTCGGCGTAAACCACGTCCGCGACCGTGTGCAGGTTGGTTCTGCGGCTGGTGGCTAGGCGTACGTGAGGAGGCACCCCTTCCTTGGCCACGAAAGGGGCGAAAAGCGGAGGTGTGCGCCCGCGGGGCCGAGAGGCCCAAGGACTTGGCCGTAGCCCGGGAGTCCTTAAAGCGGTTCAGTGCACTGTCCGCCTTCTCACCAAACAGGCGAGCGCCATCAAAAGGCATGTCCATGAGGGTGTCCTGGACATCCCCGGAAAATGACGTGGACCGCATCCAGGCGTGACGTCGAAGCACCACTGTGGTGGAAATCGCCCTACCCAGCGAGTCCGTTGTGTCAAGCCCACATCGTATGGCGTTCCGTGCTGCATCCCTCCCATCGGCCAAAGCCTGGGTAAGACGTGTCTGGACCTCCTCTGGACACAGGGGCAGCACGCCCTCCACCGTATCCCACAGGGAGTGGGAATAACGGTCCAAGAGACATGCGGTGTTCAAAGACCGCAGGCCCAAACTAAGGGACGAGAACAGTTTCTTGCCAAACTGCTCGAGTCTCTTGGAATCCCGGTCCGGCGGAGCGGTCGGGAAGGAGGATTGGGAGTTAGAGGCCTGGATAACCAGACTCTCGGGGGTGGGGTGTTGGGACAGGAAACTGGGGTCGCCCGGAGCAGGGCGGTGGCGCCTGGCAACGTTCCTATCCACAGGAGGGACTGTGGAGGGCTTGGACCAGGTGCCCTGGAGAACGTCAGTGAGGGCCTCATTGAACGGCAGCAGAGGCTCAGTGGAGCTTGCGGCCGTTTGAAGCACCTCAGTGAGGATGTTAGTCCTCACAGCCACGGCAGGCAGCTCAAGCCCAAGGGCTGCGGCCGCCTTGCGCAGCACCACAGAAAATGCTGCACCCTCCTCCGAAGCCACAGTCGGAGGAGAAGTGAATCCAGTGTCTGGCGGGGTGTCCAGCCCACTGGCCTCCCCCAGTTCATCTGCCCAGTCCTGTGAAAGCTGCGACTGAACAGCCATAGGGTCCTCGTACCCCTCCCAGTCGCCCCCGTCATCCGATTCCTGATAAACAGGAGGAACGATCGGAGCCAGACGGTAGAGATGATAAGTCTCAAGCGGCGTCGGACGCGGCGTCGGTCGACGCCGCAACGGCGTCGGGTCCGGAAGAGGGCTAAACTGGAGTTCGACGCCGTCCGGCGTCGGCGGCGCCGGTGGTGTAGGCGTCGGCGCCGGCTGTGGCGGCGTCGGTGGTTCAGGCGTCGGCGGAGGAGGCGTGACTAGGTCAACCAGCGTCGACGGGGTCCCAGGCATGGGCCCAGCGGGGACCTGCGGCGTCGGGACCGGAGTCTCCGACGGCGCCGGGGCCGGAGCCGCCGGCCCGCAAGGTCGCCCAGTCGAGTCCGCGGGGCCCGAAGGCGCGCCAGCGGGCGTCGACGGCGGGGCCAGCCTCCTCATGGCCGAGAGGAAGGCACTGCCCTCCGCCGGCGTCGCGTCAGTCCCAGGGACCAGTGGATATGGGGACTTGCGCGGCGCCTGCGGCTCCGACGGAGCCGCGGGGGTGGAACCACCCAGACCCTCGGCCGAGTCACGCGACCGGCGAGGGGAGTCCTAAGAGGGATGTCGTCTCTTGGACTTCTTAGAGTGTTTGGACTTACCTGACGACTTGGAGCCCGACAATCGATGGTGGCGTCGGCTGCGGCTCCGCGAGCGATCCTTGGACCTCCTCCTGGACCGGGATCGCGCACGACGCGGAGCCGAGTGGCGAAGCTCGAGAAGCTTGCGGGACCGCTCCCGCCTAGCCTTCGAAGTCAGGGCCTGGCAATCGGAGCACGACTCCGCGTCATGGTCGGGGCCTAAACAGTAGAGGCACCGGCGGTGGTGATCGGTCACCGACATCAGTCGATGGCAATCATCGCAAGCCTTGAACCCAGGCATCCTACCGGCACCAGATGTCGATTGACAAGGATCAAAAAGGATCAAAAAGAGTTTAGTCAAAAAAGACTAAAAGGGGTAGCTCTCCCGGATCGGCGCTTACTGGAGCGGAAAAAAAGAAGAACTGACGTCAGCGCGCGAGGGCGGCGTCTAAGTACTCCGACGACGTCATCCCGGCGCCAGACGCCGACGACGGACGCGGAGCCGCAGACGACGCCTAGCGACGCGCAAGGGGTATTGCTGACGAAAAATCTTCCGGGTCCAGTCTGACGCCTGGGGATATTCTAAGGTGAGGAATCTAACTAACGTGTTTCTTTCAGATGCTTTGTTTGCCAAGCGACAAAAGGCGAGAAGGGCAAAAGACAATTGAAAAAAGAAATCATGCATTATGTGGGTCATGCTGAAAACAAAAATGCGTTCATAACGTTGACGGACTACAATGCCAGAAAGGACAGCTTAAAACTTCAACACACCAACCTCTGAACAAATAACAACTGAATTAGTTTTATTACAGGAAAACGAACCATGGAAACACGTGTATAGGCATTGATGTAGACAGCTGAAAGAAAGACAAGGTAAAGTAACAGCGTCTGAGCCTCAATCTGAAAATAATGTTTAGTCCATGCAATTTATTCAAACACAAGGACAAAAAACTTGTCTTTCATTAGTAACATGATCCAAGGGTAGAATGCAGATGCCACAATGCGAGCCGCTGCTCGCTCCAGACACCAAAACGCTATGGGAGTGAACATTTAGACAAAAGGTGGGACAAACACACGCCTTTGGTCAATTGCGTGCTTTCATTTTTGAAAGACACACGCAATGGCCAATGAAATCTGTGGGAGTTACCAAAATCACAAGGACAATTTTAGGGGAAGTTTGGAGTGCTCACAAGAAGCCTCCCATTGGGCAGCGCATGCACGCTGCGCTAGGCTCGACCTAAAAAATAAAAGTGGAAAGGAAATTACACACAAAATAAAATATTACAAACAAATCTTTATTTTCAACTTGTTTTACTGAAGGCATTTTTAAATCTACTATTCCGATAAACAGCGATGCAGCAAAGGCAGGTCCAACAGTCATTCTTGTAGAAAGAGCAATCGACCTCTACCACGATAATCTGGAGTGGCAAAATTAAATCGGAGCTCAGAAGTGGAATGAGGCTGTCCTGGGAAGAAGGGCAGTGTTTCTGTTTTAAATAACAAAATCAAGTGAATGGAAATGATGTGCTGGTCTTTCTAATCTGACCATGCTTCACTCACAGAATGACTCCTCCGCCACTGTACTCCATTCGCTGAAACAAAATCAAGAGAACACAAATTAGTGAAATGCACGATGATCTGCATTATCAAGCGGAACTGGTGCGAGGATGGCACCTAAGGTGTGCCTATATAACATTAGAGCTGTGCGAGGATGGCACCTAAGGTGTGCCTATATAACATTAGAGCTGTGCGAGGATGGCACCTAAGGTGTGCCTATATAACATTAGAGCTGTGCGAGGATGGCACCTAAGGTGTGCCTATAGAACATTAGAGCTGTGCGAGGATGGCACCTAAGGTGTGCCTATATAACATTAGAGCTGTGCGAGGATGGCACCTAAGGTTTGCCTATATAACATTAGAGCTGTGCGAGGATGGCACCTAAGGTGTGCCTATATAACATTAGAGCTGTGCGAGGATGGCACCTAAGGTGTGCCTATATAACATTAGAGCTGTGCGAGGATGGCACCTAAGGTTTGCCTATATAACATTAGAGCTGTGCGAGGATTGCACCTAAGGTGTGCCTATATAACATTAGAGCTGTGCGAGGATGGCACCTAAGGTGTGCCTATATAACATTAGAGCTGTGCGAGGATGGCACCTAAGGTGTGCCTATATAACATTAGAGCTGTGCGAGGACGGCACCTAAGGTGTGCCTATATAACATTAGAGCTGTGCGAGGACGGCACCTAAGGTGTGCCTATATAACATTAGAGCTGTGCGAGGATGGCACCTAAGGTGTGCCTATATAACATTAGAGCTCTGTTCTACTGTATACGACTGTCAATGCCTCTGATTGACCAAACAACAAGCCCTTGTGAAACACCCTGATGTAACTGGGTAATACGATACAATGGTGTATTTATTGCTCAAATGTTGAATCTAAGGAAGACTGTAGTGGAGATGAACAGGTGTTTATTTAGGAGGACAAATAAACATACACCATCAAGTACAAAGCAGTCTACCACAAGGCTTCCCGCCACTTAGTATCAGACTGCTATTCAGTCGAAACACTCACAGACACCATATGTATGTATGCATCCACACACAAACACACACACACATCCAAACCAACTCTCCCTAATAGAAATCTATCTCATTTAATAAATGAGCAAACATTGAAAGTAATCAGCTTATCTTTCTTGTCCCATTGCTCTGAACATTAGTTGCCTCGCAACAGTCTCTTCTCTACATAAATTGTACATCTGAAGAATCCCTATAACCATAGTTTTCTTCCTATTTCCACAAGATAACATTAACTTCAAAATCACTGTACACGTCCTAACCTCCTTCCTCCACATTACAACATTCCAGAAAAGAACAATATTCCAAAACATGTTTCCATCCTGTAGCTTAACAGAATTCTCTCACTTTAACCCACATGCTTAACCCTTAACTAGCAACCAGATCTACATCTACAAATACCCAATCACCGAACATTATGCGACTAATTCAAAGAAGAGTTGAAAGGGTTAACATCCTTCTCCTTAGTAACAAACATTGCTTCTGGGCGGTGGGTTTCACCCTGCCACCAGGCACTGATGGGCAGAAACTCTTCACACTAGGCAGCCGAACTGCTGTGATGTGCATGCTTCAAGTGCCTATGCCGAGGTATCACAGAAGTGCCTATGCCAAGGTATCACAGAAGTGCCTATGCCGAGGTATCACAGAAGTGCTTATGCCGATCTATCACAGAAGTGCCTATGCCGAGCTATCACAGAAGTGCCTATGCCGAGGTATCACAGAAGTGCCTATGCCGAGGTATCACGGAGTCTGTTGCTCGGGGACAAGCCCAGGGGGCCAGCTGCTCCACACTAATTAGCTAATCTCGGTGATAAAGGGAGTGTCAGAGCACTGGGTCTCCACTTCTGACGTAGGGCAGAGCAGTGTTCGCCTCAAGGAATCAAGTCCAGCTGGCCCGCTACAACATCAACAATAAGAAACATTACTAATTTATAATCCTAGTTGTACATCATGGGTATGTATATTCTACACATTCTTAAGCTGCATGGCTGAATGTATGGTGATCACATCTCTGCAGGTTACAACAGACACAGAGGAACTTTGTGCGACATTCTAAGGCATTCTGGGTCTTTGAGTCAGGTTTTGTTTCCATTACCATTAGAAAAACACCTGAATGATGATTTGTGGGTCAAACAGAAGTGGTGAGTGATCGGAAACGCCCCTAGCCAAGTATTCTATTTTATCCACCTTTGCGACCTCCCCTGCTGGAGCAAAGAGGTAGTCCAATCCCGAGAACACCCTGTGAGCCCCTGAGAAATAGGAATAAGCCTGCTCAGTTGGATGGTGTCGGCGCCACATATCGGTCAATCTGAGGCTGTTTTGGAACTGCGCCAATGCCATAGGACCATGGAATCCCGGTCTTATTCGGGTTCAATCTATCGAGGGCTCAGGTACGTCGTTAAAATCCCCCCTATAATATGTGCGGCAGGCCCTGATATAAGTAAGAGCTGTCAGTTTATCCAGTGTGCGTTGCTGTAGCCGCCGAGGAGCATAGACACTTGCAAGGAAAAACTGTTTACGATTCCAACTGCCCTTCACTGCTACATAGGTCCCATCTGGGTCCACCCATTGGTGAATGACACGAAAGGGGGGAGACTTTTTAATGAGAATCGCCACCCCTCTCGAACCCTTAGTGAAGCCCGCATGCGCCAGGGTATTATAGTGTCCTCTACCCAGGAAAGAACAGCTCAAACCCAGCAGATGTGTCTTCTGTAAGAATATTATGTCGATTTGAAGTCTTTTAAGATAAGTGGAAACCAAGCCCCGTTTAATTTTATTGCCTAACCCATTGACATTCCACCTCAATGCCGTAAACCTTTCCTCAGCCATTGCAACACTTCCAGTAAGCCACCTTCTTTCCAGCCCCCTCTCTGAGAAGCATCCCTGTCCATCCCTCCCTCTCCAATTTCGGCACCCATGCACATAAACAATAAAAAACTATCCCCCCCTTGTAGTGACCACATCCCACAACAGTCAGCCACATTTAGTATGCACCCCACCCTACACTCTTCAGGCACCCGCGCCGCCCCCCAATTCGTCAACATGACAACTCTGGCACAGGCAATCCACTAAGAGGTCTGTAACCCTCCCTGTCCCCCCTATACAACCGGGCGCTTGAAGCTGAGGTATCTGTATATATCTCTGGGACGGGGTCCAGCGCGAAGGGAGGACAGAGTTGAAGCAAGTGAAGAAGAAAGGCGTGTTAGCGGAGAAGGGAGAAACATTCTGCAGTCACCCTGCTGCCCGGACTCATCAATCTGGGAAAGATATTAATCCCGGCGCCTTGGTCAGACAAAGGAGCGGAGGAGGCGACGGGGGGATGAAACGACAGACCATGGGCTGTGATCAAAGGAAACATAGGGAATAGGACAACGGGGAGGGCAGCAGCAGCAAAGTGAATCACAACAGGATAGATACTAAACAAGCAGAGGAAAAAGAAAAAAAAGCCCACTTACATGAAACGAGACGCTCGGCCGCGAGACACGCTCTATGGTGGGGAAGGGGGAGGGGCGAGCAAGACAGAGGCGGAGGGAGGTGCACGTGCTTGGGAGAGCGAGAGGGAAGTCAGATGGCGCCTCTGCTCGTGTCTGTGCGCATAACCGCACGCAGTATGCCACCCAAAAAGCTGTGGTAGGCTTTTGAAAGCCCACTCACTAAATGTCTCGCCAGAGCAACGAATGTGCTGGCTCAGGCGAGACCTAAAAAGTACTCTGTTTTTGACCGGTAACCAATGAAGTTCTTTTAAGGCTGAAAAGATTTAATCCCATCGCTTAATTCCAATTAGTAGTATTGTTGCCCAGTATTGTACTCTTTGTAGTCCAGCTGCAGTTTTAGCAGGGAGACCTAGATACAATATATTGCTGTAGTCCAGACGTGATAAAATCAATGCCCGGACTACTACTTTGTGTATATGCCTAGGAAGTACTTGCAAGCAAGCATTCACAATGCAACAGGTCTCGCATTTGCGAGAGTTTAAGCTATTGGCATTGTAAATGACTATGCGATTTATTGATGTGTTTTGCAAACCAACGCATTTGAAAAGGCATTGTAATTTCTAATGCCAATAGCTCAAACTCTTGCAAATGCAAGACCACTTTAAGGGTGGCCGTGCTCCTTTCTTTAGATGCTGCTCGCCGTACTCAGGTTACATCGAGCTGTGTCTAAAGAAAGGGGCACAGTCACCATTGAAGTGAAAGCACGGCATGGGGTGCTTTTACAAACAAATAAACATTTGTTTGCCAAGTTCACAAATACATATATTTTTTTGTAAAGGCGGCCCATGCCTTGCTTTCACTTTAATGGCGGCAGCGGCCCTTTGTTTAGACGCGGCTCGCTATAACCGGAATACCGCAAGGAAAGTCTAAAAAAGGGGCGTGGCCACTATTAAATTGAAAGCATGTTATGGAGCGTTTTCACAGACGAAAAAAAAAAGGTTTCGTAGCACGGCCTCTAAAGTTAAAGCGGATCACGCTGACAAATACAATAAATAAAGAAGCGTTGCAGTAACAGCGGACCGCTTTGGCAAATTAAATAAAGAAGCGCGGAGGCTATACTTCAAGCAGACCACGCTGCCAAAGTAAATAAATAAAGCAGCGCGCCGCTATAATCAAAGCAAACCGCAATTACTAATTAAAATATAAAAGAAGGCGGTGTGCTGCCTTGTAGGAAAGCACGTCATGGGTTGAATAGGGGAAAATCATTAAAGAAAACAGTGCTCATAGACTAGATAAAGCAGACCGTGGAACGCAGGTAAAAAACCTTGTTGAATAATTTGGTAATCTATTCCGGAAACTCCTAGTAGCCCATACAATGCTATACCTCTGGAAGAGTGGCGTGGGCGCTCTCATTAATATGAAATCCGCATTTCACAGGGAACTGTAAATCATGTCCGTTGTTCACGGTGAAATATGTTTTTTTCAATACCACTGCATTTTGCGCTGTAAAAGTATACAAGCACATATATGAGTGTGTGCGGGGGTACATAAAAAATATATATATAGACTTACAATATATGTAGCTGTACATTTTTTATATGTAAAAAAACTTTTATTAAAATCAAAAGCTCTTGGCTAATGCCAGATATAAAAGTCAATTGGAGGTTCCATATGTGGGCAGGCTCTCCTTTCGTAGTGCGACATCATAGAATTATTAGCTGGATCATGCGCACCAAACCTCTCAAGCTACTGTCTTAAGATCTCGTTCTTTGATTTTTTTCTCCCCGTCCACTGAAAAGGCCAGTGTCACCTCGGTGCATAAGAGGTGGGCAGCGCCAGCGAGCTTTGTTCCAGCGGGAGGAGCACTGTTCCGTGGAGCAAAGGACTCCACAGTAATTCTGTCAGGAAGAGCAAATGCTTGGCAGGACTGATGTTTCCCACATCAGGCGACATATAAGTTATGATTGGACTCCCTCCCGAAACTAGGCTTGACTTGTGTATTCCGGATAGATACCAAGTACAAAAGGTTTAGCCACTTGACATTTTCACAAACTATCGAAACATTCAAAATCCATTTTATTGTTTTGCGTTTCACCGAGGCAAATGAACAGTGAGCTGTGTTGGAGAGAACAAAAAACACGGGTTACATAATGGGGTAGATGGGATTTCACACACACTGGCTGAATCATTAAATCGTAGTACAGTGAGGTGAACGCTAGCTGCGGACATCCGCAGCCACAAGTCCAAATCCCAGTAAGGACAACTGAGTCCTCGATCAATCCAACACTGGTAAACGTAGGACCGTTCAATTAACGAAGAGCTACCCCGGTTAGTTACACACCTCTTAGCAGCAAAAGTGTGAATGAAGAACTATATTAAAGGAAAAAAAAAGGATTATATATTGCACTCCCTTGGTTTTTAAATGCTGAGCTGCCTTTCATACAGTTCTCGCCTTAGAGTGATGGTTGGAGGATGGACGTCTAAGCACACGGCGATGGGATTTCTATCCGTGAAGTATGTGGGATGTTAGGTTATAGCGGGATTGAAGTTCCCAGAGTGGCAATGAGGCACCTTTAGAGGACAAACCTAAATTAAAAATATGATATGTGTTCTGCTGGACTTTTGAAAACACACCACCATGAATAGCAGAAACCAATTTCAAGAAATACAAATATAAGCCAGCATGCAAAAACCGACACAGACTTGTTTTAAGCGTTAATGTGAATAGATGCAGTAAGAAATCAGATTAATAAAAGACCAAGAACAGCAAGACTGTCAAAACCCAAGAAAAGACGAGACAAATGAACCTATAAGGTTTTATAGAGAGGCCGTGGGGCCGCAAAAGTGATCGCGATCGTGATCAAACATCAAAGCGGCCGCGAAAGTGAAAGTAATCTCGGAAAAGTGCGGCGCGCGCGCCCGCGCACATGCACTGTAGCTCTAGGCTGGCCTGGTAGCACTTTTTGGAGCCCTCTCAATAATTCTCGCCAGACCAGCGCATTCGCTGGGTCAGGCGAGACCTAAAAAGGGTAATACCAGAAGATGATGGTGGCTTTATACTCATGACACATGGAAGCCCTCCAACACATAAAGGAACGTGCTCGAGGTACACAGCAAAACAAGCACTGGCAACACCAAAAGGTTTCACCTATGCGAGACCTATTGGCACTGTCAATGTTTTTTTTAAAGATGTTGCAAAGCAGAGCACGCTGCTGTGCAACATAGCTCAAAGTAAATAAAAACAAAGCGCTATGGTGCGGCCAGCGCTGAGCGTGTCATAGCGCTTTTTAAATCTACTTTTAGCCATGTGTGTGGTTGTGTGTGTGTGTGGGGGGGTTGTGTGTGTGGTTGTGTGTGTGACAGTAATACTAAAAGCATCTCAAAATAAAGGAACACAAACATCGAGTTTGGAGAAAGAGAAAGCACGTTGTAAGTCAAACAGCGCAGCAAAGCATTGACACAACAATAAAAACAAAACAAGATCACTTAGGAAGACTGAGTGCCGATAATGGATACACACAGCCCATCATCTTAAGAGTTCGATTGCAACCAATGGGCACTCAAGCCTGCCCCCTCCTTGTGAGTTGCACCCCATATTTCATGAGTTATAACTGCTGCACCCACCATAGCGCTTTGAGATCTAAAGCGCAACAAAGGTCTAACCGACTAAGCAGTCACCAACATGCTGTGCTTTTAAAGAGAATGTGCCAAAAGTTTCCAGCTTCCTCATCATGTCATCATGAAAGCGCCAACGAAAGGTCTCCCTGAATGGTGCAACGGACATGAAGCAGCCGCTGCGATGAGAAATAAACACTGTGAACGTTGTCCAGTTTCACGGTAACATTTCCTTAATGTTCCTTAAGTCACAAAACAGTAATACTAAAAGCATCTCAACATAAAGGAACACAAACATCGAGTTTGTGGAAAGAGAAAGCCTGTTGAGGCAGCGATGGAAGACACATTTAAGGTGGGCGTGATATTGCCTGATGGAGATGCACCCACTGGGAGAATCCCGAACGCTTGTAAGCGCAAAGGTGGGGGGAGGGGCGGAGGCAGGGAGCAAGCAAGAGGAAAGACAGATGACGCTGAAGGCTGGCGGTTTGCGCGTGCACGCTCTCGTGAACGCAGGCTTGTCGCCAGCCAGCAGCACTTTGAAAACTCACCTACTAAAGTCTCTCCGAGCAGCGCATGCGCGCTGACTCAGCGAGACCTAAAAAGCATTGAAAATGCAATAGGTCTTGCCTTTGCTTAAGTTAAAGCCATTTGCTTTGCTAATGGTATTATATATCAAAGCAAATGGCTTTAACTTAATAAAAGGCGAGACCTATTGCATTTTAAATGCTTGTATGGTCTGTCGTTCCCTTCCATAGCGTCTGGCCCTGTTACAGGACTCATTTACCTTCTGCCCATTTCAGTTTGTTTTATGCACAATTTTTTTTGATTGCCTGCCCCATGTTCTGGAAATGATGCAAACACGAGCAGCGGACCACTGTTACTGCTTTGCCCTCCCCCCCACTGTTTCTCCGTGTGTTCGTCCCTTCGCACCTTAGCTTTCACTTATGACCTCCAGAGTTTGGGTCTCTGAAGAACGAGTTGAGCAGTCTCGAAGTTAGAATATAAGAAATTTTACTTTACTCGCTAGCTCCCTTTCACCCAATCTTTAGTTCTTATCATTGATTATGTTTCACTCGCTTAGAGCTCCGTTGCTTCGTTTCTGTAAACAGGGCTGTCAATCTTGTTCTTTATCTGGTCACAAACGTGGCAGCCGTGTCTCTGTTCCAAGTGGTGATTCCCCTTTCTCCGTCCTCTCGGCCGTGCTGAAGCTGCGTCTCCGTTTCCAGTGGTAATTCCTCATTCTTGATTCCTCAAGCCAGTGCTGCTAGCCGCTTCTCTGGTCCCCGTGGTAATTCCTCATTCGTAGTCCTCTAGATAGTGCTGCTAGCCGCTTCTCTGGTCCCCGTGGTAATTACTCATTCGTAGTCCTCTAGATAGTGCTGCAGCCGCGTCTCTGTTCCCCGTGGTAATTCCTCATTCGTAGTCCTCTAGGCAGTGCTGCAGCCGCGTCTCTGTTCCCCGTGGTAATTCCTCATTCGTAGTCCTCTAGGCAGTGCTGCAGCTGCGTCTCTGTTCTCATTACACACAGTATAAAATAGACTGATACAAAATGTGAAAATAATTTTGCGATAAAATGGTGTTTTCTATATGTAGCTTTTGGTAATACCAAAGTGTATGTTATGCAATGTATTTTACATAACTGTCCCTTCAAAACCTCCTGAGGGATTCTAAGAGCTTTGTAAATACAGTTATGATTCAAGCACTCACTTCACAGTCCAGTTGTTAACTCTTTGCACTATCACTCAAAAAAACAAATCTTTATCATCATAGGGCTTGGAGTGATTCAATCAATTAAAACCAAGACCGGCTCCCAAGCACCCTTTACACTCGCGGATTAACCAATAGCGCACATTTGCATCTCATTCAGACAAGCAGGCACCATGGCACGAAAGCTTTTCACAGCACAGGAGACTCAATTAATGAAACTTCTGCTGAAGCATTTTAATGATCAAAATTAGCCATCCCAGGGCGGCTGTCTTTTTCCAAAACGAAAGCAAACATTTTGGATTCCAGGCACAAGTGAGGCTGGGGAATGCCTGCCCCCTTCCCAGGACTCCACGCCCCCCCTGGGGATCACACCCCATAGACTGTCTTTAAAAAGGTACCCGCCGTTATGATCGCATCTCCCCATCACTCAGAGCCCTCTACTGTCTCCCAGTTGAAGCCAGGATCCAACTGAAGGCTGCTTGCATAACACACAAAGCCCTACACAAATCTGGTCCTAAACACATGGCAAATAGGATCAAGCTTTCAGGAGGTGGAAGTGATTCGAGAAGTGCTAAATCCCTCATACTAGAACTACCCGGATAAAAAAAAAGGAAAACTCACAGCCGCACTTTCACTGGATCTGCTCCAAACATCTGGAACTCCCAACCACAGTCAAGGAAAGCAATTACCTCACTCAGGCTTTACAAGAAGGAAGTAAAAGCCAAACTACTAGAAAAACATGTGCCTTAAGAGAACTATTTTGAAACTGTCATCTCACTCTATATGATATTGAATTCTTTTGGGTTACCTCGCTCTTCGAATTCTACGTACAGTGTAGCTTAGGTGACAGGAGTTTTAATGTACTGCAACCTTCATCAGCTCTTTCGCTGTACAGCGCTCTGATCCGTGATGGTCATGTATGTGCTTTATAAAACATATGAAATAAATAATACTGACAAAATGTACAATTATTTTTGACCCTTAACTTCTAGAAAACTACTGAACGGATTTAGACCAAATTACAAAAAGCACAATCTGCGGACCAAGATCGAGCTTCCTGACTAATTTAGTGTAATTCCAGGCAGCAGTTTTTGCTATAGAAAATTTGTCACCCAAGGCTAAAGTTATCAGCAAACTAAAAAATGCTCTGTCTATGGAAATATGTATATATATATATCTATATACATCTATATACATATATATATACACACACACTTATACACATAAAAACACACTGCTTTAATAGTCCTCTGATATATCTTTGAATTTTCTAGACAATCACGGACCGCTTTAGTAGGTGTCACGGATCCCCCAGGTTAACAATCTCTGGCCTAGGCAATTCTAAATGATACCACATTAAGGGCCAGATGTACAACCAATTTTAGAGACCCGTTTGCGCATGCTAAAATTGGTATGGCCATGTACTAACACAATTTTGCGAGTCATAAATGAATTGCGACCTGCAAAAAAGTGTTTAGAGACTCGCTGTTTGGAAGGGGCGTTCCCGTTGAAATAGCGACTCTCTAACCCATGTACTAATGTTTTGCGACCACGATTGCGGTCGCAAAACACTCGCAATTACCACCTACTTCAAGTAGGTGGTATTGCATGCGCAAATGGGAAGGGGTCCCCAGGGGACCCCTTCCCCTTTGCAAAGTCATGCAAAAATCTTTTTTAAGGGCAGGCAGTGGTCCCAGGGACCACAGCCTGCCCCTAAAAAATGAAACGAAAACGTTTAATTTGAATTTTTTTAAATGAATCCCGTTTTCCTTTGAGGAAAACATGCTGCACTAAAAAGAAATTATGCTTTATTTAAATGCGGTCCCAGACATGGTGGTCTGCTGAGCCCAGCAGGCCACCATCCGTGGAAGGGCCAGCCATTCCCATTGGGGTCGCAAAATGCGAGTGACTCATTAATATTAATGAGCCTCGCATTTTGCAACCCCATTAGGAATCGCAATCAGTGGCTCTGACACTGTTGTACGTAGTAAATTGCGACTCGCAATTTGCGACTCGCAATCGAGCGCAAAGTGTGAGTCGCAATTTACTAGGGTTGTACATCTGGAACTAAGTGATGCCACATGAAGGGAAATATCCAAACACTATCTTATTGCTCACTTAAAAAGGTAGGTCTCGCGTAGAGTCAAAGCTGAAATACTGTGGTGACTGTGTATAGTATATGAACATCTATGTGAACATCAACATAAATATAGCCATGCTATTATTCATATCTATACTAAACATACATGTAAATGACTCGTTGTCTGGAAATTCAAATCAGTGAATGATTTGGTTACTGACTGATAATCCCATTAATCTTATTCCCTCTGCCTCATTTTAGGCCTTAAAAGTTGGATAATTGTACATCTGAGACTGTTGCCCTGCTGTAAAATATCTCTTGCGTCTTCCAATCAGGAATTTCCACCCTCCCTAGTCCCGGCACTATAACCCAGACGCTCGCCTTGCAGCTAATCTCATATTGACTACCAAATCTCCAAATTAAGCAGGCCTTAAAATGGAAGGCCAGCTGGACAGAAGGACCGTGATGAGGCAGATGGATTCGGAGTAATGAGACTACCTGTATGTAATCAAAGATTTACCTGATCGACCCAGTCCTTAGAAATGGGGGAAATACTCAAGTATACTTACTGTCACAAATGAGTCCAGATGGAAGTCTAATGCACACCAATTTCTTCAGAAAATGAAATCATGCTAACCTCTAGCAAGGTGGTACAGCAGACAACACAGCGGTACCAAACACATTACCACCACAGTTCCAACTATTAGTAGTATAGGAATATTGAAGTGGAAACCAAATTTGCAGCATTCCAGATTTCGGGAATGGAGATCCGCGTAGATTCAGGCCAAGCAGCTGCCATGCCTTGGGTGGACCATCAGAGAATTTGATCAAGTAATGTCAAAGCAACTTTATCATAGGACACCAAACTGACAGAATGAAGCATCACTCCAGAGAAGACACAGAGAGCTTAAAACCCCAAAGTGACCAGTCAGAATTAACAAAATGATTGTCAAGTTGTCAAACCCTTGAAGTGCAATCTAGGTAAATACAAACAGATAGACATCAAGAGAGTGCGGTCTAATCTCTTCTGAAGATGAACGATTCAAGAAAAAAACAGCCAAGTGGTCTCATGGTTAAAATGAAATTCTGAGAGACCTTGTGCACAAAACCTAGAACCTGTCTAAGAACCAAGTAATCCGTAAAAACTCACAGACAGGAGCATGAAAAACTGAAGATCCAAGCTTATCTAACCTTTGAGCTGCAGTGATAGCTATTAGAACTGGTGCGTTGAATGGAAGCAAACGTAAAGAAATGGATTTCAGTGGTTGAAAAGGAGAATCTTGCAGAGCAAAAAGCATCAAAGGTAAATCTCAAATAGCAGCTGGGAATTTTACTCGAGGACAAGAGCAGAAGAAGTCCTTCAGCGATCTGGGAAGAAACCTTCAATGCCATGAAGGCTCCACCAGTGTCCATGGAAGCACAGCGGGGCAGCCCGTGGCACTCTATGATTAGAAGGAGCAAGACCCGAAGCAAGTTTTTCCTGAAGAAACTCCAGCATCTGAGGAGGATTACAGCCCACGATGGTCACAAGTCCTGAGGGAAGCAGGTTATCGCGAGGCTTTCCTGTCCAACGCTACCCTTCAGGATTGTCCTTTCTGAGTTAACCTCTGAATGTTCCTACCGACAGAGACCTAGAAACCTCAGAGGATGCCAATACGATAGGTGACTCCATTCCCTGGCAATCTACAACTGTTAAAAGAGAGAAAAATAAGCCATCCCACAACTTCTACAAGCTGAAGCCACCAACAGTACAACAGCCTTCTCTTTCTGGATCTGAAGGAGGACACAAGGATTGGAAGAAAGCCGAGGGAAGGCATACGACAGATGTGTTTGACAAGAGCAGAGGATCCCATCTACTCTCTCATGCATCGGGTACTGAATAACAACGGCAGGATTGGAGTTACAAGGTATTACCTCTTAGAGCAAAGAGGTCCAGAGAATGACCTTAAATCAATTATATAATTTAGCATCCATCTCTGGAGCCAGACACAAGCCCAGGGAATATGAAACAACCTTGATCCACCAACCCACTGTCGAGGCCCTTGATGTGCAGAGCTGGCAGGGAGATATGTTAGGCTGCCCAGGAACATGTCCATACTGCAACTGCTGCTAGAGACCAGGATCTGGTCCCTCCCTGTTGAATTACATATGATTTGAACACCAGGTTGTCCATATGGAGCACCACAGATGGACACACTAGAGAAAAGTAGTGGCTGAAAGGCAGAGGTTCCTTAAGCTTCACAATCATGCCCAGTTGCTGGTCTGACAAAGACACTGTTTTAATAGTGACCACAATATTGCTCTGCATGCGAGACCTGAAGCGTCCATGTTCAGCAAGAGAGGCTTAGGTAAAATCAGAGGCATCGCTTGGTCAAGGTGTTCTCTCTTCAGTCACTAGTGCCGTTTGTGGAGAATAACTGAGGTTGAAGGAATTGGGACATCAAGAAGACAATTTGTAGGATTCCGATGCTGTCAGACTGTACCCAAACGCAACATCATCCATGGACAGACAAGCATTATCTCAGCCGACAAAAAAAGACAATCATGAGAAATCAGAGATAGCCGGTAAATGATTGTGTATGTAGTGTCCAACCTCATCATAACATCCTGCACTTGAAGCCAATCCAGAATAGATTTTCCCTTCACCAATGAGATAACATGAGATTGTAGTTAGAAACACTGCACTCAGACGCATCCAGAAACCAGGTCTGATGAAGGTAGATCTAGTCTTGTGGTGCAGGTGGGCGTGACCAATTCGATAAGGAACCCATGATGACCGAGAACTCCGCAGATGGCACTTTGGGCATGTTAGGCAGACTAACAGGCACATGCATCAATGTTGGCTTTTGCGATTCCTTAATTGCGATAATTAAGGAATTGCAAAAACCTATGCACGTAGGAATCGCTTTAAAATTAGCGTTTCCCAAACATTCCTTAATTGCGACTCGCAAATTGCGAGTCGCAATTAAGGAATGCCTTCCCATTCTTTGCTATGGGCCTTCAGGCCCATAAGAATGAATGGGAGATTGCATGCGCAATTTGCGTGTACCAATAGGTACTCGCAAATTGTGCATGCAATTTCAAGGGTGCAAGGGTGTGAAAAGGACACCCTGTTGCACCCCTGAAATTGATCTGTGCACACATGTTGCGCACACACATGCACCAAGGGCATGTGTATGTGTAACCTACAACTTTGAAAGATGCACTTTAGTGCATGTTTCAAAGTTTTTGTTTTAAGACGTGCAGACTTGGTAGATGGAAGAAGGTCTTTATTGTAAGTTGATGAGAGCAACCCCCAGTTACATCCTCTGCCCGCAACCGCCAGCACTCCTCTGCCGGTATGCCCAGAATCCCATTCCCATGGATACCCCAGAAGAATGCAGACTCTGTTGCTAAGGCAACCCACAAGCTGCCAGATGTTAAGATATAACACATCTCCTTTCTTTATGATGCAATAATACAAAAGAAATAACAAGTGCACATTAACCACTAACAACAATGAAGAATATAATCATTATATACATTCTAACCAATATAGGAAATACTCAATAAGTCAGATAATCATTGAGCCATCCTGGAGTCATCCGGGCACGCTTGTCCTTGCATGTTTCATCGTGTCCCTTGATAATGGTGTTGTCACTCTTCTTTGATGCACAAGATTTCACTTCCAATTTATTACATAAAGTTATACTTCGAGTATTCCACACCTTGCCATCATTTAGCCACACACTGTTACCACGAATCTTGGTTATTCGTTTTGGTACAGACCATTTTGATAACCCTCTCCTTTGTGGCCCCACACTATATGTCCTCACCCAGTCACCAATGGTGAAATTTCGCTCATTCCTTTTTAGTTTCTCATTGTGTCTTTGTACATATTTATCTTGTTGTTTCATTACTCTGCATTCCAAACTCCTTGTGCACACCGGTCTTGAGAACCCCTTAAACATCCACCCTGGAGTAACCTTTGTGCCTGGTTGTCTACCTTTAAGAAGTTTGAATGGTGATTCATTCGTTACTGAGTGAGGTGTGGTACGGTAGTTCCACAACATTTCTTTTACTGCCTCTTTACAATCTCCACCACTTTCCTCAGCTAGTTGTATGCACTCTTTTAACACTCTGTTAAATCTCTCTACAAGACCATTTTCTCTCGGATTGTAAACAGCTGTAGTGTGATGAATGATGCCCAAGTTATTAAGATACGAATTAAATTCATTTGATATTAATTGTGGCCCATTGTCCGTGAGTAACTTTTCTGGACATCCTTCTCTGCGAAAGATCTGGTCACAGAATTCTATAATATTGCATGCTTTAATGTCACTCGTAAATGCTACCTCCGGCCACTTGGAGTAATAGTCAATTAGTACTAGTGCAAATTTATTAGTAATTCCCTTGGATGAAAATGGACCACAAATGTCCATTGCAGCCCTTTCCCATGGTCTACTAGGAAATTGTGTTGAGGAGATGGGTGACTCCTCTACCCTGTGAGTTTTATCGCTACACATGCATTCCATGCAGTCACGAACATATTCCTCTATATTTCTGTCCATACCAGGCCACCAGAATGTTTCTCTAGCCTTCCTTTTCATTCCAGACATACCACTATGACCTTCATGTATTAAATTAAGTAATCTATTCTGTAGGCTTGTCGGAACTACTAATCTGCCGTTTCTACGTAGTACTCCCTCCACCACAGATAGTTCTTTCCATACTGTCCAAAACTCTCCAAATTTTATTTTTAGTATAGCATCAGAAACAGATGGTTTTGATAATTCACCCATTCATTCTGTAAGGATGTCATCTTTGGTTATGGCTTCCTTCCATTCGCCACAAGATATAGCTCCTTTACACGATCCAACTACTTCCGCTACCACACAATCATCATTGGAATCTATGTCATTGTCATCACCTTCTAATGGTCAACGTGAAAGGCATTGACATTGCGATTCCCCGGTACATATTGTAGGGAAAAATCATGTCCTTGCAATCTGTGCAGCCATTTGGCTATTCTAGGAGTTGTCTTTGCTGCTCCTTTGGTCGTAAATAACTCTATCAGTGTTTTGTGGTCTGATCTAATCTCAAAACGAGTGCCCCATATGTAGTTTCTAAAATATGTTACACCCCACCAACATGCGAGTGCTTCCTTCTCAATTACTGAGTAGGTGGCTTCTGCTCCTTTCAGAGTGCGTGATGCGAATGCCACTACTCGTTCTCGATCCAAGTGTTTTTGCATGAGAACAGCACCTAGGCCATAAGCACTCGCGTCTACTACTATGATACTTTGATGTGAAGGATTGAATGGTTTCAAATGAACAGACTTAACGATTTGTTCTTTAATAAAAGTAAAATCGTTTTGACATTCCTCTGTCCAATTAAACTTTTCTCCTTTCTTCATTAAAATTCTGAGTCTGTGTACTTTGTCAGCAAAGTGATGGACAAATTTGGAATAGAATTCCGCAAGACCCAGAAAGGAGCGTAACTGCTCTTTGTCTTGAGGTGGTGGAGCGTTTGTGATTGCATCTAGTAATTTCTTCTTAGGTTTGACCCCATCTTTAGATAAAGTGTGTCCTAAGTATTCAATTTCTTGAACACCAAATTTGCACTTTTTAGTTCCTACAGTTAGGCCTGCTTGTTGCAACTTCTCCAAAGTTTTAGTCAATGTCTCATCATGTTCTGAACGATTGGCACCCCAGACTAACACATCATCCTGAAACACCAATACTCTATGTAGTCCTGTCAACATTTTTGACATTACCCTCTGAAAAACCGCTGATGCTGATGCTAAGCCAAATGGCATTCTTATGAATTGGAAGGCTCCCTCTGGTGTGATAAAAGATGTGAGGTGTTTGGAAGATGGATTTAATTTGATCTGATGATAAGCGTTAGATAAGTCAATCAGAGAAAAGTATGTTGCATTGTTCACAGAAGACACCATTTCATTTATGTGAGGCAATGGATAACGATCAATAAGAATGTTGCGATTTAAATCTCTCAAATCAACACACATGCGTAAATTTCCATCCGGTTTTTGTGCCAAAACTACTGGACTGAGCCATTCTGATGATTCTATTGGTTCTATCACCTGGGCCTCACACAATCTTTGTAGCTCTAATCTTAGTTTCTCTCTCAAAGTGAAGGGTACACTCCTTACTTTGTGAACACACGGTACACTTTGCGCTTTAAGTATAATGCGGTGTTCAAATTTTTGTAAACAACCTAACTTCTCATTAAACAGCTTTGGAAATTTGGTACACCATTTGCTAATTTCCGCATCGTCAGTGGTTAGAACTTGTTGTGGATGATTTGGATTTAACGTGATTCCCAATTTTTTCTGTTCACACCATCCCAATAATGCTCTTCCCCTTTCCACCACATATACTTTACTAGTGGCCGTCCTTCCTTTGTGAGATAGTGTACATTCAAAATAACCTATCTAAGGGAGTTTAACTCCACAGTATCCTACCGGTTCAACATCGGGAATTTTTAATTCGTGACTTCCTACTTTCTCCCATGCATTTTTATCTATAATAGTGTATGGAGAACATGAATCTGCCCACACAGTTATTCTGGTGCCATTAATTCCTAAATCACACTTGGGCGGATTGTAGTTCTCTGATACTTCATTTATGACATTATCACATATGACCATTATTTCTACCTCTCCTTCATTTCCTGAACTATCATTCTCAACGTTTTCATCTATTGCATTTACAGGATGTTTCCATTTTGGGTTGAATACAGATCCTGCTTTACACATGCGTGCTAGATGGCCCCCTTTTTTGCATTTGTAACATTTCTCCTTGACTGCATAGCATTTTTCAGAATCAGCTGTGTGTCTTCTGCTACCGCATCTGTAGCATGCTTTGTTATGTTTTTGAACAATGTGTGTTTTACGGCTATTGTTTTCTTTCTTATTGCTTTGTTGTTGGTTTTTCTTTTCTACTACACACACTTTAGCTGTGCCCGATTTATCTGAACTTAATTCTTTTACATATTTAGAAGTGTTTTCAATTCTTCTTGCTATTTCTATAGTTTTCTTTAATGTTGGACAACGTGAGCGAGTTTTTCCAGGCCAAAGCGTACCGGGGCTGTAAGCGTCCCCCTCCCAAGGGTGAAAACCCGTGGTACTCTAATGAGTGTAGGACAAGGAGGCAGGACCTCTCGAAAGCTCTAAAATCTAAGGTTCAGACTAACATCCTGTCAGCAAGAAAAATATACTATAGGTCTATTGCCTTAGCCAAACGAGCTTGGGAAGAATCTCACTGGCAAGAACTTAAATCTGCAGCCCAGCTGAAGGATGCCACACTATTTTGGGATCTTATTAATGTTGGCACAAGGAGAGGGGCTGACCCACTATCGAACCATATCTCGGGGCGAGTCTGGTTCGATCATTTCCAGAAATTATACATGGGTGATGAAGGGCTTATCCCGCTTGAGCAAGGGCACGAATTAGAGCCTCCTGTACCCACACCTGAAAATGAGCATTTTGGCCTCAACGAGGTTCTTACAGCTATTGCTTCGATTGCGCCCGGTAAAGCAGCTGGTCCCGACGGCCTTCCGGGTGACCTTATGATTCATGAAAAAAATCTCTGGGCTCAATTTATCTGTAGATCCCTAAACCTCATAGCAAACGGCCACCCTGTACCTGAATCCTGGAAAGGGGCTGAGGTGGTGACCATCCACAAGAAGGGGGATAGAGAGGATCCTGCCAATTACAGACCGATTAGTTTAATCGATGTCATCCAAAAAGTGGTTGGCAGGGTCCTCTTAACACGGATGAAGGGATGGATTGATGAGGAGGGTGTTTTGTCCCACTTCCAGGCTGGATTTAGATGTGGTGTTGGTACGATGGATCAGGTATTTAGACTCTGCCTGATCCATTGGAAAACTGTAACCATCGAGAAGGGTAGCCTGTATTTGGCTTTTATAGACCTAAAAACAGCCTTCGATCTGGTCCCCCGTTCCAAGCTCTGGCAAGTTTTGCTTGACCTAGGAATCCCTCCTCTGATTTTGTCTCTTGTCAAGCGTCTGCATGAAGACAACTTTGCCAGAGTAAGGTGGGGGGGCCAGGGCCAGCTTACTGAGAAAATAGTTGTCCAGAGAGGAGTACGCCAGGGTTGTGTCTTGGCGCCGACCTTGTTCTCTCTCTACATAAATGGGGTGGCAGACCATTTGAGCGAGGACTCGACCGATGCCCCAACCCTGTGCGGGGAAAAAATACCAACTTTACTATTCGCAGACGACACCCTCCTGGTCTCCAAGAGTCCTATGGGCTTACAGAAACTCCTCGATCGCTTCACCTCGTTCTGTGTAGCCAGAGGCCTGGTTATTAACATATCTAAAACTACGTTAATGGCTCTGGCCCCATCTAAAAGTTTCAGGAATAAATTTAAGTTGAATGGTAGCCCGTTGGAATTAGTTGAGGCCTTTGATTATCTTGGGGTAAGGATGAACAATAAAATGAAATGGTCCCCCCATCTGTCCAAAATGGTCTTGAACCATAAACGGATTTCCGGGGCTATAGCGAGGCATCAGAGACTCTCCTATAGCCGGCCTGTAGTCCCTGCTATCAAAGTATACGAGGGCAAGGCTCTGCCTGGGTGCCTATATGGGGCGGAACTTTGGGGGTTTGATAATCTCTCTGAGTTAGTAAGATCTGAGAATAAATTTTTTCGCGACTTAGTTTCGCTCCCTCCATCTACCCCCCTAATCCCGCTCCGTTACGACCTTGGGAGACACCCAATAAATGAAGTGGCGAGGCTGCGTCCCCTGCTATACTGGACCCGGCTCAGGAGGTCTCCCGACCTAAGCCACTATGCATCCGGCCTAAATGAACTGATAAGATTGGGTGCAGGTCATAAGGTCGGTTGGGTGTCCAACCTGAAGAAATTAGTGGTTGCAATTGGTTTGGACCAGGCTTGGGAGAGTCAGATGCCCCCTCCCAAACCTCTAGTGAAAAGGCTTTACTGGGACTGGATTTCTGCTATGACCAACAAAAATCAAAATGGTATTCTGTCGGAGAGATTTCTGGATGTCAAGCATACCCCAAGACTGGAACCCTTCCTTGACCTCATCGAGTCCCCGGGGGACAGAGTCCTCTACCTTAAATTCAGGTACGGCACTCTCCCTCTCCGAGACTTCCAGAATGGTTGGAGCGACCAGATGGGAAATAACGAGGGCTGCCCGGGTTGTGTTTGCCCTACGGAATCTATAGCACATTTTATCTTTGCTTGTAGGGCATACAGCCAAGTGAGGTCTAGGTGGCTAAAACCAGTCTGTATTAATCTGGGCTGTTCATCCCACAGGGTGGCTTTACGCATTTTAACCTATGAAACGCTAATTCCAAGTGTTACTTGTGGTATAGCAAAGTTTTTAGGACATGCATGGAGGATAAGGCAAAAGATTGTCAAAGGAAAATAGTTAAATAAGCCGTTGTGAGCATTGTTCATTGAGCTCACTTGATTTGGATGGGCCCTAATTATACTGCTATGTGGCTTTATGTATAATTTTCCCTTAATCTGTTCTAGCTTCGCCTCATTTTTATGTACGTCTATGAGCATAAGAAAACTGACCAACTGTTGATATGAATTTTCTGGTCTTTTAAAAAATTAATCTGTGATGTATTTTTGTAACTTTTATGATTGATATTTTATTAATCGAATAAAGTGATTTGATTTGATTTAATGTTGGGTTATTCAAATCTAAAAGTCTTTCTTGAATGATAGTGTTACTAGTTCTATTCATGAATTGATACCTTATGATTTCTTCGTGAAGGTCTCTAAATTTACACGTGGCTGCAAGTGTTCTTAAGACCGAAATGTATTGTTCTACAGTTTCTCCCGGTTGTTGAGATCTAGAAAAGAACTTATGTCTTTCTACTACTATGCTTGTTTTTCTCCCAAAGTTTTCCTCTAATGCATTCTTTACATTAATATATTCGTCAGTGAGACTTGTGTCCTCATACTGTATTTCTGTTACATCGCTTTCTTCCTTATTCTCATCATCATTGGCTTTATCCTCAATAACTATTTGTCTCGGAATAGTGCCAATAGGTGATGTTTTTAAAACTTTCCTCCCTTCTATACCTAGATTATGTTTTAATATCGCTACTTTCCTAGAGGCTAGGAAGTCCTCCCCACCTATGGCTTCTAAGTAAGTTTCAAAGGATTCTATCCAATCCTCCCAAGGTAACGTAGGTTCTCCTGGGTTTTGTAAAAATTTAGGTGGAGCAATGATAGATGATATATCCATCTTGTGTGTTTAAATCTTATTACGTGATCAATTTATAATCAATACTATGTATGTATACAGTATTCTTAGATATTTGTGTACTGTTTTAACTTTAGTTGAAACTAAGAATCGATTTTCATAAGAAATCTGAAAGTTAATGAGATATGGTTAACAAAACAACAAACTAGCACAACTGACGTAGTCACCGTCGTCTGTAGTTCGCAGGTAGTGCAGTCTGTAGCTCACAAATATTGCCTTCTTCAAATGGCAGTGTAGACAGTTGAAAAATAAGTCTTGCTTTTATTCTATATATATTCCACCTTTTACACTATATAAATAAGTCTTGCTTTATTTAATTTCACTGTTTATTCCTTCCTTGTACTCTTCGTGTATGCAGATCTCTCCCCTGTGAACTCGCTGTATCGGGTAGACTGGTTGCTATGGCTACGTTCTGTTGTGATCCCACAGCGTTGATGACTCATGCGTCATGACGCGTTGCCGCTCCCATGATGCACTGCGCGCATCCGACGTAGGGGACAGTAAGGAGCGAACAACCAAGCCGATCCACGCGATATGTATCTATGGCAGCAATCAAGATCGCGGCCAAACAGTTGCTTTCAAAGGTAAGCACACGTGATGTTTACGCTTATGTTTTAAATGTTGCGCCCGCGAGGCTCAATTGACAATCAAACTTTGATTTCTTCAATCGCGACCTCAATTATATTTCATCACCACGCAATCACACACTCTTTGTGGGGAAAACATGTTCATGACTAGTACTTCACTGGGATCCCAAAACGAATGTCGTTGTTAAAAATCAAAACGCAGTTCCTCTTCAAGTTGAGTTGTTGCAGTCATATGTTTCCCTGCATACTCGTTAATCTAATTAGATATGTTCCCTTAAGATTGCCGCGTTCCCTTGTTGGGGCTAATTTTTTTTTTCTTTTGTTAATGCACAGTGTTTAACGCTTACAGGCCAGTCTATTGTTCCACAAAGCACGGCAATCCACTCTCATTCGAAGACGATCTCACACTTAGGACATCCTCGAAAATCCTGTAGCAGGGATCGCGATGCTAATCACTGTGTGCTCTCAGTTCATCTGGGGGTTGTTGGTTCTCACTTCATCTCGGTTTAGTCTGCTCAAAAACGATCGCATCCTCTGTCGCCACTTTTAAGACGCGCAGACTTGGTAGATGGAAGAAGGTCTTTATTGTAAGTTAATGAGAGCAACCCCCAGTTACATCCTCTGCCCGCAACCGCCAGCACTCCTCTGCCGGTATGCCCAGAATCCCATTCCCATGGATACCCCAGAAAAATGCAGACTCTGTTGCTAAGGCAACCCACAAGCTGCCAGATGTTAAGATATAACATTTTGCAAATTACCATCAAGTACAAATTGATGGTAATTTGCGCCCCCTATTAGCAAAATCGCAATTTGCAATTCCGT